>NW_022900986.1:0-15442 GCF_012274545.1 Fukomys damarensis | reverse complement strand
TCAACTTGGCTCTGCAAGGAGAACGACGCCAGGTGGTTCTCACATTCCGTCCAAGAGGAATTGCATATTACACTGGATGCCAGACGCGTGAGTGCAGGTTTCATAGTGGGAAAATGAACCTCAACTGTCCTGTGCTGGAAATCCAGGGGCCTGGCCGTCTCACACAGTGATGAGGAGCTCCTAAAGTTGATCATGCCTACAGTTCGTTAAGAGTGGGACATGTCGGCTACTCCAGGTAGAACCCAATGCTTCAAATCATTGATTCGGGGTGGAGGTAACGTTCAATGCAAGACTCTCCAATTAAGTTCGTGGCCCTAGCTCATGGCTGTGCCAAGTTCTGGCTCAGTGCGTATTATTCCATGACTCTCCAGACCTCTGCAGTATTCTTTCTGTGACTGGGTGTGCCGTGAATGTAGAACCAGTCTGAAAGTTTTATGTATGAAAGTCACACCTGTGTGAACTTGGGCTGTGTCTGACAGGCCTACTCAAGCAGGATGCTTTTCCTCTGGCTTGAAGACAGTCTCCCTGCAGTGGGCAATAGACCCTCACCATATGCACGGAGCAGACAGCCATGAGGGCTGTCTCACTGGCCAGCTAAGTAGTGCCCAAAGTTTATGACATGCGGAAAGGTATGAGTCACAACTCTTGCAGCTGCTAAGGGGTTCTAGTCATTCTGTGCGAGGCAGCTAAGATGGAATGCAGGCTCACTGCGGCTTGATTGGCCACTTCAACGTTCTACCAATTGATGTCTAGGCCAAGGGCCTTCTTATTTACTTCCGAGGCCCTGGCCCTGTGTTCACCATGGCCAGGTAGGGACCAGGGTGTGTTGATTGTGTATCCCAGTGGTGCTCATGGTAGCTGTGAGCAGCAGCTGCATGGAGGGTATAGACTTGCGCATGCTGACCGCTACTCCACAGACCTCTGTGTGACATGTTCTTGAGGCCAGCATTTTTCCATGCCAACGATCCTTAAAACATCCACAAGGTGGCGCCTAGGACCAGGGCAAGAGCACACTTGGCCTACAAGTCCTCAGAAGACTGCTTACTGCATAGCTGGCGGAGTGAGGACATTTGGACGGCATTGCTAACCACACCTGGAGCAGTCCACTTACGTGAAACTAGGCACGGCCGGTTCAGCCTGGGCCTAAAGATGGACTGAAGGTCAGGCGAATGCCGCACAGTAGGAGTGAGGGCTCACAGTGTTGTTAACAGGTTCTCCGTGTTCTATGCGAATCAAAAGAGTGGGAATTCAGGCTCACTGCAAGACTCTCTCCTGGATCTTGGTGTGCTATTTGCTATCTGTGGTCAGGTGGGTGGACTGCATGGCTAGGCCCTGCTCATCTCCCCACCAGTTTTAATCTGAAGTTATAGCAGGCCGATGAACTCATGAACCATCCCATTGCTGGTGGTTGGCCTCAAGCTGGAGTTTGTTTGAGGCATGGCAGCATCAGTGAAACCAAAAAGGTCGGCAGGAGGCAACCATGGATGTCCTGTGGCTCCTCTCTCCGCTGGCTGGCTAGAGACTGTACTACCTCACGCACAATGGTATGAGCGAGGGCTCCATGAGCTCCTCAACCATGCTAGGGATTTTAAGGGAGGCAGGGAGGATAAAGAAAGAATGAGACATCAGAAACCCATGTGTCACCTGGGGGCTTTTTACCTACTGAGTCTCTGCGGGTGTCAATGAATGGCAATGCCCTGCTCACTTTTCAATGGGGTTCTGTCCCGTGCGATGGTTTCTCTCTGATTCTATAACCATTCCTTTTCAGAGGGCTGTAGGCAGACTGTGGAGAGCAGTAATGCCCGGCCTGACCATACTTCGTACAGATTCTCCCTGATGGAGCCTAGCCTCACAGTGACCTCCCATCATGCTAGTCGGCAGCTCAACGTCCCTCTGCAAGGAGAACGATGCCAGGTGGTTTGCCCAATGCGTCCAAGAGGAACTGAATGTTACCCTGAATGTCAGCATGTGACTGCAGGTTTCATTGTGGCAAAATGTACCTCAACTGTCCTGTGCTCGACATGCAGGGGCCTGGCAGTCTCAGACTGTGATGAGGAGCTCCTCAAGTTGCTCAGGCCTGCAGTTCCTTAGGAGTGGGACATGTCGGCCATTCTAGGTAGAACCCAATGCTTCAAATCTTTGATTTGGTGAGGAGGGGAGGTTCAATGCAAGGCTCTCCAATTACCTTCGTAGCCCTGGCTGCTGACCGTGGCAAGTTCCGGCTCAGTGCGTATTATTCCATGTCTCTCCAGAGCTTTGCAGTATCGTTACTGGGAGTGGGTGTGCCATGAATGCAGAACCGGTTTGAAAGTTTTAGGTATGAAAGTCACACCTGTGTGAACTTGGGCTGTGTCTGACTGGCCTTCTCAAGCAGGATGCTTTTCTGCTGCCTTGAGGACAGTCTCACTGCTGTGTGCAATAGATCCTCACCATATCCATGGAGCAGCCAGCCGTGAGGGCTGTCTCCCTGGCCAGCTAAGTAGTGGCCAAAGTTTATGACATGCAGAATGGTATGAGTCTCTTCTCTCGCAGCTGTTAAGGGGTTCTAGTCATTCTGCGTGAGGCAGCTAAGATGAAATGCAGGCTCACTGTGGCTTGACTGGCCACTCCAAACTTCTGCCATTTGATGTCTAGGCCAAGGCCCTTCTTATTTGCTTCCGAGGCCCTGGCACTGTGTTCAGCAGGGGTAGCTGAGAACCAGGGTGCGTTTATTGTGTATCCCAGTTTTCCTCATGGTAGTCCTGACCAGCAGCTGCATGGAGGGTACGGACTTGCTGCTTGCTGACCAGTACTCCAGAGACCTCTGTGTAACTTGTCCTTGAGGCCAGGAATTTTCCATTCCAACGATCCTTAAAACATCCACCAGGTGGCGCCTGGACGAAGGCAAGAGCACCATTGGCCTACAAGTCCTCAGAAGACTGCTTGCTGCATAGCTGGCAGAGTGATGACATTTGTACGGCATTGCTAACCACACCTGGAGCAGTCTACTTCAGTCAAACTAGGCAGATCAGGTTCAGCCTAATCCTAAAGCTGAACTGAAGGTCAGGCGAATGCCGCACAGTAGGAGTGAGGGCTCAGTGTGCTCTACACAGGTCCTCAGTGTTCAATGCGAGTCAAAAGAGGGGGAATTCAGGCTCACTCCAAGACTCTCTCCTGGATCTTGGTGTGCTATTTGCTATCTGTGGCAAGTTGGGTGGACTGCATGGCTAGGCCCTGCTAATTTCCCCAGCAGTGGTAATCTGAAGGGACGGCAGGCTGACAAACTCATGAACCATTCCAATGCAGGTTGTTGGCCTCGGCCTGTGGTTCGGTTGAGCCCATGGCAGCATCAGTGAAACCAGAAAGGTCGGCAGGAGGCAACCATGGATGATCTGTGGCTCATCTCTCTCCTGGCAGTCTAGAGACTGTACTGCTTCACGCCCAATGGTATGAGCGAAGGCTCCATGAGCTCCTGCACCATGCTAGGGCTTTTAAGGGAGGCAGGGAGGGTGAAGAAACACTGAGATATCAGAAACCCATGGCTCACCTGGGGCACTTTTGCCTTCTGAGTCCCTGGGGGTCTCAATGAATGGCAATGTCTTGCTCACTTTTCAACCGGTTTCTCTCCCGAGCGATATTTTCCCTCTGATTCTATAACCATTCCTTTTTAGATTCTTTATGCAGACTGTGAAGAGCAAGAGCGTTTGGACTGAGCAATGTTCCTACAGATTCTCCTCGATGGAGCCTAGCCTGACAGTGACCTCACATCATGCTATCTGGCAGCTCAACGTCGCTCTGCAATCAAAACGTTGCCAGGTGGTTCTCCCAATGTGTCAAAGAGGAACGGAATGTTACTCTGGATGCCAGCCATGTGAGTGCAGATTTCATAGTGGCAAAATGTACCTCAACTGTCCTGTGCTCAAAATCCAGGGGCCTGGCAGTCTCACACTGTGACTAGGAGCTCCTCAAATTGCTCATGCCTGCAGTTCATTAGGAGTGGGACATGTCGGCCATTTGAGGTAGAACCCAATGCTTCAAATCTTTGATTCCAGGAGGAGGGGAGGTTCAATGCAAGGCTCTCCAATTGCCTTTGTGGCCCTGTCTCATGGCTGTGGCAAGTTCAGCACAGTGCATATTATTCCATGACTCTCCTGACTTCTGCATTATTGTTTCTGTTAATGCGTGTGCCCTGAATGCAGGACCAGTCTGAATGTTTTATGTATGAAAGTCACACTTGTGTGAACTTGTGGTGTGTCTCACTCGCCTTCTCAAGCACGATGCTTTTCCTCTGGCTTGGGGACAGTCTCCCTGCTGTGGGCAATAGACCCTTACCATATCCACGGAGCAGACAGCCATGAGGGCTGTCTCACTGGCCAACTGTGTAGTGCCCAAAGTTTATGACATGGAGAAAGGTATGTATCACGACTCTCGCAGCTGTTAAGCGGTTCTAGTCATCCTGTGCGAGGCAGCTTAAACGGAAGGCAGGCTCACTGCATCTTGATTGGCCACTCCAACCTTCTGGTATTTGATGTCTAGGCCAAGGGCCTTCTTATTTACTTCCTAGGCCCTGGCCTTGTGTACATCAGGAGCAGGTAGGAACCAGGGTGCGTTGACTGTGTATCCCAATGGTCCGCATGGTAGCTGTGAGCAGCAGCTGCATGTAGGGTATAGACTTGCTGCGTGTTGACCGCTACTCGACAGAACTCTGTGTGACTTGTCCTTGAGGCCAGCGATTTTCCATGCCAACGATCCTTAAAACATCCAGCAGGTGGCGCCTGGGATGAGGGCAAGAGCACAGTTGGCCTAGAAGTCCTCAGAAGACTGCTTGCTGCATTGCTGGCACAGTGATGACATTTGTACGGCATTGCTAACCACACCTTGAGCAGACCACTTACCTGAAACTAGGCAGAGCAGGTTCAGCCTGGGTCTAAAGATGGACTGAAGGTCAGGCGAATGTCGCACATTAGGAGTGAGGGCTCAAAGTATTCTTCACAGGTTCTCAATGTTCTATACTAGTCCAAAGAGGTGGAATTCAGGCTCACTCCAAGACTCTCTCCTGGATCTTGGTGTGCTATTGGCTATCTGTGGCCAGGTGGGTGGACTGCATGGCTAGGCCCTGCTCATTTCCCCACCACTTTTAATCTGCAGGGATGGCAGGCTGATGAATTCATGAACCATTCCATTTGAGGTGATTGGCCTCAAGGTGGGGTTCGTTTGGGCCTATGGCAGCATCAGTGAAACCAGAAAGGTTGGCAGGAGGCAACCATGGATGTTCTGTGGCTCATCTCTCGGCTGGCTGCCTAGAGACTGTAGTGCTTCACTCGCAATGGTATGAAAGAGGGTTCCTTGAGCTCCTGAGCCATGCTAGGGCTTTTGAGGGAGGCAGAAAGGGTGAAGGAAGACTGAAATATCAGAAACCCATGGGTCACCTGGGGGCCTTTTGCCTACTGAGTCCCTGGGGTTCTCAATGAAGGGCAATGCCCAACTCACTTTTAAACCGGGTTCTATCCCAAACGATGTTTTCTCTCTGATTCTATAACCATTCCTTTTCAGAGGCCTGTATGCAGACTGTTGATAGCAGGAGTGCATGTCCTAACCATTGTTCATACAGATTTTCCCTGATGGAGCCTAGCCTGCCAGTGACCTCACATCATGCTAGCCGGCAGCTCAACATCACTCTGCAAGGAGAATGACACCTGGTGGTTCTCCCAATCCATCAAAGAGGAACGGAACGTTACACTGGATGCCAGCCATGTGAGTGCAGGTTTCATAGTGGCAAAATGTACCCTAACTGTCCTGTGCTCGAAATCCAGGGCCTGGCAGTCTCACACTGTGAAGAGGAGCTCCTCAAATTGCTCAGGCCTGTAGGTGGTTCTCCCAATCCGTCAAAGAGGAACGGAATGTTACACTGGATGCCAGCCATGTGATTGCAGGTTTCATAGTGGCAAAATGTACCTCAACTGTCCTGTGCTCGAAATCCAGGGCCTGGCAGTCTCACACTGTGACGAGGAGCTCCTGAAATTGCTCAGGCCTGCATTTCATTAGGAGTGGGATATGTCTGCCATACTAGGTAGAACCCAATGCTTCCAATCTTTGATTCAGGGAGGAGGGGAGGTTCAATGCAAGGCTCTCCAATTTCCTTCGTGGCCCTGGCTCATGGCTGTGCCAATTTCCGGCTCAGTGCGTATTATTCCATGACTCTCCAGACCTCTGCAGTATTGTTTCTGGGAGTGGGTGTGCCCTGAATGCAGAACTAGTTGGGAATTTTTATGTATGAAATTCACACCTGTGTGAACTTGGGCTGTGTCTGACTGGCCTTCTCAAGAAGGATGCTTTTCCTCTCCTTGAGGACAGTCTCCCTGCTGTGGGCAATAGACCATCACCATATCCATGGAACACACAGCCATGGGGGTTGTCTCACTGGCAAGCTAAGTAGTGCCCAAAGTTTATGACATGCAGAAAGTTATTGAGTCACGACTCTCGCAGCTGTTAAGGGGTTCTATTCATTCTGTGCGAGGCAGCTAAGATGGAATGCAGGCTCACTGTGCCTTGATTGGCCACTCCAACCTTCTGTCATTAGATGTCTAGGCCAAGGGCCTTCTTATTTACTTCTTAGGCCCTGGCCCTGTCTTCACCAGGGGCAGGTAGGGATGAGGGTGCGTTGAGTGTTTATCCCAGTGGTCCTCACGGTAGCCATGAGCAGCAGCTGCATGTAGGGGATAGACTTGCTGCGTGTTGACCACTACTCCACCGACCTCTGTGTGACTTGTCCTTGAGGCCAGCATATTTCCATGCCAATGATCCTTAAAAACATTCACAAGTTGGTGCCTAGGATGAGGGCAAGAGCACAGTTGGCCTACATGTCCTCAGAAGACTGCTTGCTGCATAGCTGGCAGAGGGATGATATTTGGACGGCATTGCTACGCACACCTGGGGCAGTCTACTTAAGTCATACCAGGCAGGGCTGGTTCAGCTTGCACCTAAAGAGGGATTGAAGATCAGGCAAATGCCGCAGAGTAGCAGTGAGGTCCCACAGTGCTCTTCACAGGTTCTCAGTGTTCTATGCGAGTCAAAAGAGGGGGAATTCAGGCTCACTCCAAGATTCTGTCCTGGATCTTGGTGTGCTATTTGCTATCTGTGGCAAGGTGGGTGGACTGCATGGCTAGGCCCTGCTTATTTCCCCACCAGTTGTAATCTGAAGGGACGACAGGCTGACTGATTCATGAAGCATTGCTTGTCCGATGCTTGGCATCAGGCTGTGGTTATTGTGTGCACACTGCAGTCCCCAGGGAACCTAAAGGGCCTGGAGATGGCAAGCCGTGATGATCTTGTGTTCGTCATTTGGCTGGTTGGATGGAGCCGGTTGTGCTTCATGCACAATGATAGGAGTGAGGGCCCTCTGGACGGCAATCCATGGTACACCTTTGAGGGAGGCAACTAGGGGGAATGAAGGCTGAGTGCTTGGTCATCCATTGTTCCATTTGGGGCCTTGAACATGCTGCATTGCTGGTGGTGTCAATGCATGGCCAAGCCCTGCTCATTTTTCAATGGGAATTTCTCCCATGGGAGGTTTTTTCACTGATTCCATAACCCTTTCTTTTCAGGTGGCTCTATGCCTGCTCTGGAGAGCAGGAGCACTGTGTGTGAGTAATGGTTCCTAGACATTCTCCTGGTCAGAGCCTGGGATGAGAGTGAACTCACTTCACTCCAGTCTGCAACTCCGAGTTGCACTGCAAGGAGGATGACATATCAGGGTTCTCACCATGCATTGAACAGGTAGGAAAGGTTTCACTGCATGACCGCCATATTAGTGCAGGTCTCTTAGTTGAAAACAGTACCTCACCTGTGTTGTGATAGAAGTCCAAGTGTCTGGCCTTCTCACCCTGTGTCTAGGAGCTCCTAAAGGTTCTCCCGCTTTCAATGTGTTATGACTGTAATGTGTCTGCAATGCTAGGTCGAACCCAAGGCTTCATCTTTTGATTCCAGGAGGAGGACAGGCTCAATGCATGGCTTAACCATTCACAGAGTGGCCCTGGCTCATGGCTGCAGTCAGCTTCAGGCTCAGTGCCTGTTGTACAATTACTCTCCAGACCTCTGTATGATCGATTCACAGTGTGCAGGTTCTCTGAATGCCAAAACAGTTCAAAATGTTCCACTGCATGAAAGTCAGGTCTGCGTGAGCTCATGGTGTGTCTGACTGGCCTTATCAGGCATGCTGCTTTCCTGTCGGTTTGAGGACAGTCTCACTGCATGGCCAAATATTCCATAAGCATATCCCTGGATGAGAGAGCAAGTAAGGGCTGGCTCCCTGTGCAGCTGACTAGTACCCAAAGTTTGGGATATGCAGAAAGGTATGAGTGATGGCTCTCCCAGCTGTGAAGGGGTCCTAGTTGTTCTCTAGTTGGCAGCGAAGTTGGAATGCAGGCTAACTGTGCCTTCATTGGCCTCTCTAACCTTCTGCCATTGGATGTCTAGGGGAAGGGCCTTCTTATTCAGGTCCTAGACTCTGAGCCTTTGTTCACAAGGGGCAGGCAGTGATAAGAGTGTGCTCACTGTGTGGCCAAATGGTTCTCATGGGAGCCCTGCCTACAAGATGCACCAAGGGAAGACTTGCTGCATGCTTACCACTACTCAGCAGACCTCTGTATGACTGACTGTACTGTGACACAAACATGTTTGCATGCCTAAGGATCCTTAAAGCATCCACCAGGTGGCTCGTAGGACCAGGGCCAGACCACTGTGGGCTGGCCAGTCCTGAGAGGAGTGCTGCAGAGCTGGCAGTGTGAGCACATGTGGACTGCATTGCTAAGCAGTCCAAAAGCAGTCCTCTGGAATCTACCTAGGCAGGGCAGTTTCAGCATGGGGCTAAAGATGCGCTGAAGATCAGGTGAATGCTGCACAGTTGGAGTGAGGGATCTCTGTGCTGTTGAAAGGGACTCAGTGGTCTGTCTGAATCAAAATGTTGGGAATGCAGGCTCCCTGCATGGCTCTCCACTGTATTTGGGTGTACTATCTGCTATCTTTGGCAACTCGGGCTGACTGCATGGCTAGGCCCTGCTCCATTCTCCACAGATTGTAGTTTGAAGTGATGGCAGGCTGACTGACTCATGAAGCATTCCTTGTTAGATGGTTGGCCTCAGGCTGGGGTTAGTGTGAGCGCCCTGTGGGCCCCAGGGAAGCAAACCGCCTGCGGGAGGCTAGCCTGGATGATGTGCTGCTCATCATTTGGCTGGCTAGATGGAGCCAGTTGTGCTTCATGCACAATGATAGGAGTGAGAGCCCTCTGGGTGGCCAATCCATGCTAGGCCTTTGGCGGGAGGTAGCCAGTGGGAATAAAGGCTCACAGCTTGGCCATCCATTGTTCCACTGGGGGCCTTGAGCATGCTGTGTTGCTGGTGGAATTGATACATGGTCATGAGCTGCTCATTTTTTAGCAGAGTTCTCTCCCAAGGGAGGTTTTCTAACTGATTTGATAACCCTTCCTATTCAGGTGGCTGTCTGCATGCTGTTTAGAGCAGAAGCACTCTGCATGAGTAACTGTTCCTGCACAGTCTCCTGGGTGGAACCAGGGATGAGAGTGAACTCATTTCACTCCAGTCTGCAACTCCAAATTGCACTGCAAGCAGGACAATGCCACAGTGTTCTCACCATGCGTTGAATAGGTATGAAAGGTTTCACTGCATGCCCGCTGTATGAGTGCAGGTCTCTTTGTTGTAAACTGTACCTCACCTGTGGAGTGATTGAAGTTCAGGGGCCTGGCCGGTACACACAGTGTCTAGGAGCTCCAAAAGGTTCTCCAGCTTTCAATGTGTGATGACGCTAACGTGTCTGCAATGCTAGGTTGAAACCAAGGCTTCACCTATTTGATTCCAGGTGGAGGACAGGCTCAAAGCATGGCTTCCCGATTCACAGCGTGGCCCTGACCTATCCTCCAGGCATCTTCAGTCTCTCTGCCTGTTGTGCAATGACTCTGCAGACCTCTGAATGATCATTTGGTGACATCCATGTTCCCTGAATGCCAAAGCAGTCTGAAATGTTTCACTGTACGAAAGTCAGGTCTGTGTGAACACCATGGTGTGTCTGACTGGCCTTCTCAGGCACGCTGCTTTCCTGTTGGCTTGAGGACTTTATCACTGCAGGGCAAAATATTTCATAAGCATATCCCTGGAGGACAGAGCAAGGGAGGGCCAGCTCCCTGTGCAGCTGACTAGTCCCCAAAGTTTGGGACATGCAGAAAGGTATGAGTGATGGCTCTCCCAGCTGTGAAGGAGTCCTTGTCATTCTGTGGGAGACAGCGAAGATTGAATGCAGGCTCACTGCACCTTGATTGGCCATTTGAACCTTCTGCCATTGGATGTCTAGTGGAAGGAACTTCTTATTCATGTACTAAGCCCTGCGGCTTTGTTCTGAGGTGCCAACAGGGACAAGGGTGTGCTTACTTTGTGGCCAAATGGTCCTCGTGAGTTCCATACCTAGAAGCTTGCACCAAGGGCAGAATTGCTGCGTGCTTTCTGCGATTCACCAGGCCTCTGTATGACTATCTCTTCCATGAGGCAAGCATGTTTCCGTGACTACCGATCCTGAAAGCGTCCACCAGGTGGTGCGCAGGACCAGGGCCAAAGCACTGTGGGCTGGCCAGCCCTCAGAGGACTGCTGCATAGCTGGCAGTGTGAGGAAAAGTGGACTGCATTGCTAAGCACTCCATCAGCATTCCACTTGAGGCAAGCTAGACAGGGCAGTTTCAGCATGTGCCTAAAGATGCACTGAAGATCAGTTGAATGCCGCACAGTAGGAATGAGGGCTCTGTGTGGGCTATTGAAAGGGCCTCAGTGGTCTTTCTGAGTCAAAACTATGGGAATGGAGGCTCACTGTATGGCTCTCCACTGTATTGGGGTGTGCTGTCTGCCATCTTTGGCAATTCAAGCTGACTGCAGGGCTAGGCCCTGCTCCTTTCTCCACAGGTTGCAGGCTGAAGTGACGGCAGGCTGACTGACTCATGAAGCATTCCTTGTCAGATGGTTGGCCTCAGGCTGAGGTGAATGTGAGCACACTGTGGGCCCCAGGGAACCTAAAGGGCCTGCTAGAGGCAGGCCTGGATGATCTTGTGCTCATCATTTGGCTGGTTGGATGGAGCCGGTTGTGCTTCATGCACAATGATAGGAGTGAGGGCCCTCTGGGTGGCCAATCCATGATAGGCCTTTGAGGGAGGCAGCTAGTGGGAATGCAAGCTGAGTGCTTGGCCATCCATTGTTCCATTGGGGGCCTTGAGCAATGTTGCATCTTTGGTGGTATCAGTGCATGGCCATGCCCTGCTCATTTTTCAATGGGAATTTCTCCCATGGGAGGTTTTCTCACTGATTCCATAACCCTTCCTTTTCAGGTGGCTGTATGCATGCTCTGGAGAGCAGGAGTACTCTGTGTGAGTAGCGGTTCCTGAACAGTCTCCTGTTCGGAGCCTGGGATGACAGTGAACTCACTTCCTGCCAGTCTGCACCTCCACGTTGCACTGCAGGGAGGACGATGCCATGGGGTTCTCACCATGTGATGAACAGGTAGGAAAGTTTTCAATGCATGAGCACCATATCAGTGCAGGTCTGTTAGTTGAAAGCAGTACCTCACCTGTGGAGTGCTTGAAGTCCAGGGGCCTGGTCAGCTCGCACTGTGTCTAGCAGCTTTCAGTGCCTTATGACTCTAACGTGTCTCCCACTTTCAACGCGTTATTACTCTAACGTGTCTGCAATGCTAGGTCGAACACAAGGCATTCACCTGTTTAATTCCAGGAGGAGGGTAGGCTCACTGCATGGCTTATCCATTCACGTCGTGGCCCTGGCTCATGGCTGCGAGCAGCTTCTGGCTCACTGCATGTTGTCCAATGACTCTCCAGACGTCTGTATGATCGTTTCTCGGTGTGCGTGTTCCCTGAATGCCTAAAATGTCCTAAATGTTTCACTCTATGAAAGTCAGGTCTGCGTGAGCTTGTGGTCTCTCTCACTGGCCTTCTGAAGCATGCTGCTTTCCTGTCGGGTTGAGCATAGTCTCACTGCACAGCTAAAGATTCCATAAACATATCCCTGGAGGAGACAGCAAGTGAGGGCTAGCTCCCTGTGCAGCTGACTAGTCACCAAAGTTTGGGATATGCAGAAAGGTATGCGTGATGGCTCTCCCAGCTGTGAAGGGTACCTAGTTGTTCTGTAAGAGGCAGAAAAGTTTGAATGCATGCTCCTTGCACCTTCATTGGTCGCTCAAACCTTCTGCCATTGGATATCTGGGGGAAGGGCCTTCTTATTCAGGTTCTCGACTTTGAGCCTTTGCTCGGGAGGGGCAGGCAGCAACAAGAGTGTGCTCACTGTGTGGCCAAATGGTTCTGATGGGAGCCCTGCCTACAAGATGCATCAAGCAAAGACTTGCTGTGTGCTTCCCGCTACTCGCCAGACCTCTCTATGCCTGACTGTACCATGATGCAAGCATGTTTGCATGCCTAAGGATGCTGAAAGTGTCCAACAGGTGGCTCGCAGGACCAGGGCCAGAGCACTGTGGACTGGCCAGTCCTGAGTGGACTGCTGCATAGCTGGTAGTGTGAGGACATGTGGACTGCATTGCTGAAAAGTCCAGAAGCAGTGCGCTGGAGTCAAACTAGGCAGGGCAGTTTCAGCATGGGCCTAATGATGCACTGAAGTTCAGGCAAATGCCGCACAGTTGGAGTGAGGTATCTCTGTGCTGCTGAAAGCGCCTCAGTAGTCTGTCTGAGACAAAGCCGTTGGAATGCAGGCTCACTGCATCTCTCTCCACAGTATTTGATTGTACTATCTGCTATCTTTGGCAACTCGGGCTGACTTCATGACTAGGCCACGCTCATTTCTAAACAGCTTTTACTCTGAAGTGATGGCGTGCTGACTGACTCGTGATCCATTCCTTTTTGCATGGTTGACATCAGGTTTGGATTAGTTTAAACACACTGAGAGACCGATTGAACCTAAATGGTCTGCTGCAGGCAACCCTTAATGATCTGGTGATCATCCTTCAGCTGGCTAAATGGAGCATGTTGGGCTTCATGTAAAATACTATGACTGAGGGCTCTCTGTGCTGCTAATCCATGCTAGGCCTTTTGCAGGAGGTGAATAGTCAGAATGCAGGCTGAGAGCTTGGCAATCCATTGTTCACTTGGGGGCCTTTTGCAAACTCTGTTTCTGGTGGTATCAATGCATGGCAATGCCCTGCTCATTTTTCAACAGGGTTCTCTCCCAAGTGAGGTTTTCTCACTGACTCGATAACCATTCCTTTTCAGACAGCTGTATGCATGCTGTGGAGAGCATGAACACTCTGCATGTATATTTGTTCCTAAAGATTCGGCTTCATGTAGCCTGGGATTTGAGCGAAATGACTTTGTGCTAGTCTGCAGCTCAAAGTTTCACTGGAAGGACGATGCCTCCAGGTGGTTCTCACAATGCGTCGAAAAGGTACTCATTATTTCAGTGCATGCCAGTTGTATGAGCGCATTTCACTTAGTTGCAAAATGTACCTCAACTGTCCAGTGCTTGAAGTCCAGGGGCCTCCCAGTTTCACACTGTGACTCAGAACTCCTCTTGTTTTTCCTCCTTCAATTCGTTACGATTCTGATATGTCTGTAATTCTACATAGAACCCAATGTTTCACCTGTTTGATCCTGGGGAGAGAGTATTCTCAATGCATGGCTCACCAATTCACATAGTGGCATTGGCTCATGGCTGCAGCAAGTTCAGTCTCACTGCATATTGTACAATGACTCTCCAGTCCTCTGTATGCTTGCTTCATTGAGTTGCTGATCCCTGAATGCCTAACCAGTCTGAAATGTTCCACTGTACTAAATTCTTGTCTGCGTGGGCTTGTGGTGTGTCTGACTGGCCTTCTCAAGCCTGCTGCTTCTCTGCCAGCTTGAGGACAGTCTCACTGCTTTGCAAAATATTCCATAATCATATCCCTTTAGGAGACAGCCATGAGGGCTGGGTCACTGTGCAGCTAACTAGTTCCCAAAGTTTGTGACATGCAGAGAGTTATGAGTGAAGACTGTCCCAGCTGTTAAGGGGTCCTAGTCATTCTTTGGGAGGCAGCTAACATTGAATTTAGGCTCTCAGTGTCTTTATTGGTGGCTCGAACCTTCTGGTATTTGATTTCTAGGGGAAGAGCCTTGTTATTCAGGTCCTAGATACTGCTCCTTTGTTCAGTAGGAGCAGACAGGGGCAAGGGTGTGCTGACTGTGTGTCCAAATGGTCCTCAAGGGAGCCCTGCCTATAAGCTGCACTGAGGGCAGTCTTGTTGCATGCTTAGCAATACTCGCCAGACTTCTGTGTGACTGTTCCATGAAGCAAGCATGTTTCCACACATAGCAATCCTAAAATCATCCACCAGGTGACATGCAGGACCAGGGCAAGAGCACTATTGGCTGACCAGTCCTCAGAGAACTGCTACATAGCTGGCAGAGTGATGGCATGTGGAATGCATTGGTAACCACTCCATAAGCACAACAGTGTAGTCAAGATAGGGTTAGGGTTATGTTTAGGGTTAGGGTTAGGGGTAGGGTCAGGGTTATGGTTAGGCTTAGGGTTGGGGTAGGGTTAGGGTTGGGGTTGAGTTTGGGTTTGGGGTTAGGGTTAGGGTTTAGTGTTAGGGTGAGGGTGAGTGTTAGAGCATTAGGGTCAGTGTGAGGGTTAGGGGCTAAGCCTATGTTTAGGGTTAGGATTTGTTTGGGTTAAGTTTAGTACTAGAGGTAGGGGTTAGGTTTAGGGTTGGCATTGTGGATGGGGCTAGCATTAGCGTTGGGTGAGAATTAGTGTATGGTTATGGTTAAGTGGTTGGTTTTAGGGTGAGTGTGATGTTGACAGTGTGAGTTCTAGTGTGAGTGTGAGTGTGAGTGTTACAGGGTTAGGTTTAGCATAAGGGTGAGGTTGATGTTGAGAGAACGTTTAGGAGATAGTTTTCAGTTGGGGACTGGTTTCGGTTAGTGATGGTTTTGGGGTTGGGTTTGTGGTTAGGGTTAGGTTTTGCGGGGTTAGTTTAAGGATTAGGGATTAGGACAATTATTGTTGTTTATTGCTATTTTTCTCTTTAGGATTGAGTTAGGTTTAGTGTTTTGTATAGGGTTGGGGTTAGGGTTCGGGTTGGGTGAGATTTAGAGTTAGTGTTCGGGTTGTGGTTGCCATTAGGTTTAGGGATAGGGTTATGGGCATTACGGTTAGGGTTCCCGTAACGGCTTAGGCTTGCCGGGTTAGTGTTCAGGTTGGTGTTGGATTGAGCTTAGGCTTCGGCTTAGGTTTAGTATTAGGATTCCAGTGAGTGATAGTTTGGAATTTTTTACCTTGTACCTGGTATGTGACTTTCCTAGTTAGTATCAACATGAGATTTCACCTTAAAATTAGCCACAATAGATGATTTCTTGTAATGCCATATGGGTACATACAAATTTGGCTGTGCGTTATGGGTAGAGTTA
>NW_022900985.1:331592-331816 GCF_012274545.1 Fukomys damarensis | reverse complement strand
AGACATCCCTTGCCCCTGGGTAGGAAGAACCAATAGAGTGGAAATGGCCAGGCCTCCAAAACTGCTACAGAGGTTCAATGCAATCCTAACTGAAATCCTTACTACATATTTCGCAGAACTAGAGAAAACAATCCAAACATTTAGAAGAGACCTAGAATACCAAAAGCAACTCTAGGCAACACAGACGTGACAGGGGGCTCACAATCCCCAACTTGAAACTATAC
>NW_022900985.1:314436-329958 GCF_012274545.1 Fukomys damarensis | reverse complement strand
TAAGAGGGACAAAAATCCCAACATCACGAGTAGATAAACAGGAATTCTGAGACAAAGGCCCCTCTTCTTACAATTAGGTTATACCCTGATAAACTTATAAGTTGAAAATATGGTAAATGGAAAATGCATTTAATACCTAATTTATCCGAGCCTTATTTCTCTTATCCAATGCCTTGAAATTTATACCATAAGAAATTTCTTCAGATAGATATTATTATTTTAGAAACGAATAAACTGAACTTTAAGGGACAAAAATCCCAACATCACGAGTAGATAAACAGGAATTCTGAGACAAAGGCCCCTCTTCTTACAATTAGGTTATACCCTGATAAACTTATAAGTTGAAAATATGGTAAATGGAAAATGCATTTAATACACCTAATTTACCGAACACCATAGTTTACCAACAGTCTTACCCATAAAATGCATACTAGTGTACAGCTGCTTAGTTGTTGATTGCATGGCTGACTGGCAACTACAGCTAGCTGGCACCGCTCAGCATTCCACTAAGTTTTCATATTTCAAGTCACTGTGCTAGGGAAAAATCAAAACTCAAAACATAGTTTCTACAAGATCCCTGTCACTTTTGCACTATTTTTAAGTGAACTAAAAAATTAAAACGGTAAAAATATATGAGGAAGCATCATAAATCAATAAATGTTTATTTATAGGTTATGATTTAAACAGCATATTTTCCATCATCATATACACAAAAATGTTTAAAATAGTTTATTCTTTTACAATTTGCAAATGTGTTGTTTGACTTCCAAAATTATTCCTGAGTGGATAAATGCTAATTTGGACCTGCATGAGAAAAATGAATAAAATAGGAAATGATAGTCTTCATAACAAAAAAAAAAAATTAGAAATATGTCTTACCCAGTGCTTGGGCTATGTGTGCTTTCTTATTAGCAAAGGAAATAAACACATGCCATTATTGCCGATAAGGAGATACATCAATGTTGATATCTGTAAAGAAGGGAATATATCTACTTTGTTCAAAAAAAGCTACCTATGCACAATATGAAACATTTCATCAGTTTATAATGATACTTTAAAGTGACTTATTCAGACATACATGAAATTGGCACATCTAGCAGAAGTAAGGATCCACTGTTCACTCAGTATTGAGCCAGCACAAAAATGAGAGAAAGACAGTTGTGCAGAAACCGTCCAGGGAAATTCACCCATTTTTGCCTTCCAACAGTTGGGACAGTGAGAAACAAAGCCAGGGCAAAATCCACACTCCGAAAAATGAATTCATATGGTGCACAAAGTTAATGCTACTACCCCATATATTCTGAGTAAACTCATTTCTGCTTTTACATTTTAGAAAAATATTTGAAAATTTGACATCTTCAACTTTGGGGGGTTGCTCAGAAATACGCTACTAACCACACAATATTAGGTACAGAAATGGGCTTTCTGCATATCGTCCTTGACTGATAATTAGAAGTGTATCTATTCTTCAAGTAAAATAATGATCCTCTTCCAAAGAACTAAGAGTTGATTTCCAGAAATAATTACACTCTAAAGATTTGGGTCAGAAAAACATACTGTGCTTAAGTAAGATATTCTCTCAATATTTGGATCTCACAAACATTATGTCCTTAACTTGATCTGTAAGACCATGACTCGAATTTTAGACTTGCAGTCTAAAAAAATCACATCTTGCTTATTCAGAAACTAGGCTTCAAACTCCAAAGAGACCTGTGACCCCAGGTAAATAATTCACAAAGATGACAATGCTAAACTTGCCTGTGGTAGTGTGAGGACTAACAGCTGTTTTAAAGAGCCAGAGAGTCTGGAGATTCTCTTGCCAGGTTACACCCAGGTGACATTGCAAGTATAAGGACAAGAATATATCCCCTTAATAGCAATAGGGGCTCACTTTCCCTTGAAATTATCAACGCTTGAGTGAGACTTGGTGATAGAAAAAAAGAAAAAGAACATTGATAAAAAAGAAAAAATGATAAAAGAAGAAATCTTAGTTAGAGCACGAGCAGGAACAGAAAGGGAGATGAGGGCCAATATGGTAGAGCAAGAGAATGCTTTGGTGAAAGAGGACAGAAAAAGTATTTACATAGTGGACTGAGGAGAAGAAATAAAAGTACAAAAAATGACTTTTAAGGGCCTCTTTCAAACTATATCTCTGCTGTCATAATATACATCATGTGCAGCCATGTGCAGAACCAAATCCTCCTATCAGCCAAAGGCAGACATCTATGATGCAGACTGATTTTAGACCACAAGAACCAATTCAAGCTCCCCAACCTCCTGTAGGGTTGAACTCCAGACAGTTCTATCACACCTTTCCCCTGCCCTTTCTTTAAAGATGTTCACATCTGGGAGTAAAGAAAATTACCCTTTATAACCAGCTATGTCTCTGTTGAGTGGTTCCAAGAACTGGCACAATCAGGAGATGTGAGAGTGGGGCAGTGGAAGTGCTCAGCGGCACTCTACCCTCCTGGCTCTGGAGCAGCAATGGCAGTGCCCACAAGAGAGGATGTGGCTACCTGTCCCATGGGCTGGGCCACAGGCCAGCAGAGGGAGATGCAATGTCCAAGCTAAACTGCTTTCCGCAGATCTCACCTTGCTGGCTGGTGTTGGAAGAGCAGCACTAAAAGTTCACTTGGCTCATGCTATCCCTGAAGCAGCAGAATAGGTGCTTGTGAGCCCTTGTCTTCAGCTCCTCAGTAGTTCACATTGCTGCTGCTACCACAAGTAGCTCCAGAGCCAAGCTACTACAGAAGCCTTCCCCACCCATATGCATGCTGCACAGGAATCCTTTGCCCTGCTTGACTCAGCCCTTGTGCTGCTCTAAGACTCCCATGGGTCCCCAGACCAGCACAAGTCATGAATTTAGGCACTCTGGTGTGGTTGTGCAGAGGTGTGCAGTGAAGAAGACCCCACAGTCTCTGTGGACCTTCAAGTGGTTCCTCCTGGATCTTTTTGTGTTACTGAATAGCTCTGCTGGTTCATTCCTGGCTGACTCCACCAAAAACTCTTGGTGGGTGGTAAGGAGTCCAGTAGTTCCAGGTTCTTGTCCTGTTAAAAAAAATGGGTAGCCACAAGTGATGAACATAATTCTCTATCATTTATTGAATAAAATGGGAGAAAAATAAGAAAAAGGAAAAACAAAAAGAATAAAATAAAGATATACCATGCATGCAAGATGAGCCACTACAAGAACAAGGCCACAGTTGTGTTGAGGCCTAAAGATCACCATATAACTTCATTTGATTTCAGATCTACATACAGGCTATCCCACACAGTATTGTCACGCTGTTTTCCTTATTCTCCTAGTTTAGTAACTATTCATCTGTTACTATCGACCCATACATCTACCTATCACAGATCTCAGAAGACACTCATCAGTTCTCTCTTCTTGATCTCAAAAATGCCTTCTTTTCTTTCCTTGTGTATCCAAATTCCAACGCTGCTTTGTCCTAAAATTAAACAATCCACAAACAGTATATTTGGACTGTATTGCCTCAGAGGTTTAGATGTTGCCCCTATTTGTTTATTTTGGCCTTAGCTCAAGTCCTAAGAGATTTGAAGTTAAAAGGAGAAGGCTTATTACAGTACGTAGATGATATTTTCATTTGTAGCCTCACTAAGGTTATTTTTGTTGATCAACACTATTAAGAATCTCCATTTTCTAGCAAAAGTGGTTACAAGATGTTCCCCCAAAATCAAAATTTCTATAAAAAAAGTTACTTTGTTTGATGAGGTATATAATAGCAACACAGAGATGGCTGTCCATCTGAAAAACTGAGGAAAATGCCAACTGAATCTCTGAACTCCAAATAGCAGACAATGGCTTTATTGGGAATGGCTAATTTATGTCACATATGAATACCTCATTTTGGGTTAATGATCATGAATTTGTATGAGGCAACTTTATAACAAAATCTGAACACTTCAAATCTACAGCATTTACTCAAGATGCTCTCCAGACCTTAAAATGTGCATTGATGCAGACCTTGAAATGTGCATTGATGCAGACCTTGATGTTACAAATCACAGGCTGAATTAAGACTTTTTTTCACTTCTTGGGTGAAAAACTAAGAGTAATCACTAGTCAACCAATAGGCTTGTAGCCTGAGTGAAATAAAGGAAAAGAAAGTTGGATGTTGCTCATGCCTCATGTCTACCAGGCCATAGATTTTTTTTTTCCTCTGCCATGACCCTATGCCATGCTATTGTGCTTTGGAGCCAGCTAACAATATAATTAAACTGTGAACTAAAATAAATCATACTTTGTTAAACTTGTAGGTGCTGGGCATTTTATTCTAGATGTGAGAAAAGTAGCTAATACAGATTTTGGTACCAGAGAACTGGACTATGTTTTGTGACACTATGTGGTTTAGAAACCTTTGGAAATGGCTTTAAAGAAGAGTTAGGATGTTTGGAGATTCTGACTGAAGAAGCATCGCAGGAGTACTATAAACTGAATGTGATGAGAACTCAGAAGATCAGAATGCTGATTTAAAAATGAAAATAGTAATCACATGGCTCAGTAGGTTTTAGTTAGGAATAAGGACTGCATTATTAGTCTTGTATGTTATGCATTCTGGAAAACTTGTCAAAAATCTTTCAGTAGTAGCCATTTGCTTCAACATCAGACTAACTTGAAATTTCTTCTGTCAGATTATGTATTACATTTCCCTTAGTCTCAGTTTTCTGCAATGTCTTTTGGCACATGGAGATTTTTCAGGCACTCAAGTCCTTTGGAGTTCACCTCTTGCCACAGATTGTCCTTGATGCTAGACATGAAACTACAAGATTTAAAATTTGCCTTACTTATATTTGGTTTTTTCTTTAGCCTATTCCTTCCTATCTCCTTATATACAATGGGGAAGTTTATGTTGTTCCATTGTATATTATAAGCAATTTAATTTATTTTCATTTTTATGGATGATAGCAGGTAAGAACTGGTCTTTTAAGAAATGAATTTGCCTTAAATCTCAGAGAGGACTTTGGAAATGGACTTCTCAGAAATGCTATTAGGATTTTGGCAACACTTAGAGATTAACCTAAGTGAATTTTGCTTAAAGAGATGTAGATGAGATTTTGGGGGCCCATAGGTTAACGTTGTACCTCATGTCAGGATGATAATCTGAGCCTCATAACTCATGTGAGATGTTTTTGGAGGAGGCTGTATCTAGGGATTGTGAAATGGATTAAGGACATATGGAAAAATAAAATAATCCACTGATTATTATAGTGTAGTGTCTGGATGTTGGTTAGGGGTAGCCCCAGTCTGTGTGGGTGACACCAACCGGCAAGAGTATAGCCTGAGTGAAGTAAAAGGGATTGCTGAAGGAAAAAATATTGCTGTTGCTACTTCCTGCCTGCTATGATATGGAATTTTTCTCCACTGCTAAACTACTGCATACCATACCATTCTGCCTTTAAGCCAGCAAACTATGAAATGAAACCTCTACAAATTGACTTAAAATATACCTTTTCTTATTTAACTTGTGGATGTTGAGTGTTTTGTCCAAACAATGAAAAAAGTAACTATGGAGCAATCCAAAGGTGGTATTTACTTCCCTCACTTTTGCTTTCCATGTTGTTCAAGGTGTAAACATGCCTTTCATGTGTGTACTGCCATCTGAAAGAACAGGTACTATTTACCAATAATTTGTGAACCAAATATCCTCAGCCTTCTGAAGGCAGTGAAGTCCCAACCACAGCAACAATGGTACATCACTGAGAACAGCAGGCCTCTTTGGACTCTGTCTCTTTGAGTAACTCTTAGGCAGAGTTGGATGACTAACCATCTGCATTCCAAAGTAATCCAAATCCATCAACATCCCTTCCCTTGGTTTCATTCTAGGATTTGAGTTAGCATGAGGATTCTTTCCTGAAAAACTTCAAAAGATTTGTGATCTTTTTAGTGAAGTCCTAAAGGTGCTATATGGGACCATTACAAGCTCAGGCTGAATGAAAACAGTGAATATAATAAAGTCCCTATGGAATATATTTGAAGTAAGTTAGGTTATTTCGCTGCTATGTAATATAGTATCTTTAAAAGGCCTGAAGTCCATAACACTGTAACCCAGTCTGTAAGCATCACTTTCTGTGCTCTTCACTATTGAAAGGCTTATCACCCCATTGCCTACACCAAAACAATGACAAAGTTTCTCCCCTGAGGAAGATAGGGAAATAGTCTACCCACATGACCAAATGTAAAAGTTACTTAATCTCTTGACATACATTAATACTTTCACTGATTGGAAAATGGCTTTCCCTCTACAGTCAAAATGGACCTTGGAGGTGGTAAAAATTCTTAGAAAAGTGATACAGGGAAACATCCAAGCCTTGGAAATTATATATATATAATCATCTCCATTCTTCTCAGACCATCTGAGAATACAGAAATATTTTCTTTCTGTAATTAGTCACAGGATTTTTATTTAAACCTACCTTACAAATAGAAGAGCTTGGCATGCATTGTTTGCATATGCTTTGTAACTATATATGTCAAAATTCTAAAGAAGTAGCAAGCTAACTACGGAGCAGACAGGATTAGACTCATGAATGATTCCAGGCAAACTCATCTCTCTCTGTATTACTTTTCTTGTAGCTCATCTAAAATATCCAAGACACACAAGTTAAACCAGGGAAGTTCATGGGTGTTTCAGTCTATCCACAGCTGGCCCCAAGGCAGGGTGACTTAGTTCAGGGAGATGAAGAGAAGAAATAATCCATGGCATGGCAGACAGGAAATAGCAACAGCAAGCAATAACCTGGCTTCCTTTTGTTTCTTTATACTCCATACAGGATACAAGCCAATTGATTGGTGGGATCCAAAACAAGGATTGGGCATACATTATATAAACTCACAGTTAGGTTAACACATTCAATTTTCATGTACTCACTCTATATTTATATACACTGGAACCATCCAGCTCCAAAAATCCCGCCTATCATTGCATGAGGCTTTAAAGGGACATTGAGATATAAGCCATAATATTACATCCTTATCCCCCAAACTCATGCATATCTCCTTAGTCACATTGCCAATAAATTCCTTCTTCCCAGTTGAATGTTCTTGTGCCTGGTCTTTCCCATCTGCTTGCAGCCAACATTTTTGTCTTCTCAGCTAACAGAAGAACTTTTCATCAAGTTCAGTTTACAGCATTTCTGAGATGCTTCTTCATTCAACATATCAAAAGCTCAAATTCTCCCCACAAACCAGATTCAAAAGCTTCTGAATCACATGCTAATAATTGTCATGGCTATAACACTATTTCTTTGTTACCAAAATTTGCCTTGGTTTTCTCATTGATGGGGAAAAACTACTTAATACCCACAAATTAAAGTAGGAAAGCTTTATTTTTAGATCACAAATTTCAGAGGTTTCATCCATTGTCAGTTGGACTCAAGGCAGGGTAAATTATCAAATTGCTTGGCAGAGGAAAAACAGTTGATGTGGCAGGCAGGAAGGAGCAACAGTAAGCAATGTTTTTTTTCTATGCCTTTATATTTATACAGGTTAAAGCTATTGATTGGTGCTACTGATACCCCTGGCAGAGCTTCCATTATTCACACCCAGGATTACGTAAACCTATTGAATTATCATAGTCCCTTAACCCATATGTATATACACCCTAGAACACACTACCTGTGAACAGCTCCATTTATGAGGTTTCTGAGACTACCTACACTTTGTTCAAAATTAGGCGTCAAACTTTAAAAATGAAAATAGTCTGGGGATGTACCTCAGTTTGAAGGCCTGAGGTTCAATTTTCAACTCTGCAGAAAAATAAAAACAAAGAAATAAAACTTATTTCATACACTAGAATTTTTGTTTGATCTATTTGGGTAAAATTAGTAGAACTAATTTCAAATCCATAGTTTGAAACCAAATACTAGGTTGGCTTAGCTCATATCAAAGTGTTTTTCATTTTCTTGACAAATTTTGTGACTTATTCCATGTAAAAGTTCTGAATTACTATTAGTTTATTTCTTGATAACAGACAAAGAAATCCTTCTCCACTGTTGGTGGAAGAGTAAACTGATGCAAATCAGTATGGAAATCAGTATAGAGATACTTCAAAAAATTAGGATTAAGCATCACATTTAACCTAGTTATTCCTCTGCTGGGTATTTTCCCAAAAGAATTAAAAGAACCATATGACAGCAAAGTATGTGCATTTGTGTTTATTGTAGCATGGATTGTAATAGCTAAAACTTGGAAACAGACCAGTTGCCCATCAATGGGAGATAGGGTAAAGAAGTTGTGGTTTTTAATTTTTTTGTTTGTTTGTTTGTTTTGAGACAGGGTGCAGGGTTGCAGTATGTGGTTGAGACTGACCTGGAACTCACTATGCAACCCTGGCTGGTCTTGAACGCATAGTGATCCTCTTGCCTCAGCCTCCTGAGTGCTGGGATTACAGGTGTGTGCCATCATGCCTGGCAAGAAGTTGTGTTTTTTAAAAATACAAAATGGAATACTATTCAGCCCTATAGAATGTGAATCTAGAGTCATTTATAGCTATAATGTATATATATGGTCCATAAACCTTAAGTAAAATAAATAGGAGGCACATAGTAAATACCACATAGTTTCTCTGCTGTGAGAAACTGAAATAGTAAATAAGGATGAAAATGTACAATAGATAATGTGAAATTGGAAGAAAAGGTCCAAAGGGGAAGGGGAAATGGGAAAGGTAAGGGAAATGGAAAGGAAAGAAGAGGAAGGCATAAATATGAGAAAAGGAAAAAACAGAAACAGTCCTTGTAAAAAATAAGGAGTGAAAGGGTTGGAGGAAGGGCAGGGAAATGGTGGGGGGAACTAAGATATATTATATAGTACATCTGAAATATACCAATAAAATTAATAACAAAATTCTGAATGACAACTCCTAATGTTTTTAAACATGCTGTTAACTATAGAATAAAAAATATTAAACATAAACAATGGGCTCTAGTAAATATAACCTAAGGATAACTCTTTCTAAAATATTATTGCTCAAGTATTGCAAGAAAATAATTTTAAACATTATTTATGAATTCCTGTGAAGAACCACCAAATTGAAGACTCCTGATTGCAGCCTCCTGCTATAACCTTTTTCCTTCTTCTCACTGAACCCTGGCATAATCATTATAGAAGCACAAGCAGTACTAGCTGCACATAAATAATTTCTTTGTAATTGGCCTAGAGAATAGAAATGGAGTTCAGCCAAAGCATTAATGTGCAGTCCAGCATTGCCTCCCCATTAATCACAGATTCTGAGGCCAGATAAGTAGCCTTTGAGGAGACCAAGCTGAGATAGCAACACATCAGCACTGAAGCATTAAGATTCAGTACAATTCTTTTCTCTGCAGTAAAAAGTTGTTTATAGCAACATACTAAGTTAACCATTAAGTTGTTATGGAAATTTGATGGTTTTGTACTTGATGTACTTGCCTTGTTCCTGTCTTGATAACTACTCTGTAAAAGTGACTGTTTCCATGCACTGAACCACAACTTTCTTCCCATATTCCATTCATGCCTCTGCTCCTTGTACATTCAATAAAAGGTGAGAGCTTCTGTGTATAATTTCCCGTTGCTTTTTGGCACAATTGGCCATCTGGAGCCCTTTTACAGCTTCAATTTTCTCTTGGTTTCACTTTTAGCTGCATGACTCAACACTGAGTAGAAAATTGAACTTTATGGGGAATCTTCAGAAACTGGAGCAGGGAGGGACAACACTTTCTTTACAACTTGGAAACAGGTAGGAAGAGAGAATGGGGTGAGAGAGAGGAGAAGAATGAATGAATAAAAAGTAGAAAGAGAGAAAGGGAGGTGGAGAGAGAGAGAGAAAAGGAAGAAGAAAGGAAGAAAGAAAGAAAGAAAAAGAAATGAAGAAAGGGAAAAGAAATGTACACAACCTATACAATCTATGCAACAGACAACACCATAAATGGTTAGTTAATAATTCCTTTAGAATAAAGTGTATATTTGGAAGCAAATTGGGAAAATCATCAAGATGAAAATCAGATAACTTATGCCCACTCTAGTAAGATAAGCACAGCTTCAAATATACAATGTTCTTCTGCTAAAGTTGCTGTTAAGACTTAAATCCTGCTCTGTGAATTAACAGGGTCCTGCTGAATTAACTTCCAGTCAAGGTCAACCTGACTCCAACTAAATCTTTTCCCTCTGAATTACTTCTGTAAGAATCAAAGTCTCCTTACACTTCATAGAGAATGAACAGCCAAAAAAGGCCTCCACAATGCTGGGTCCTAAAGTCCAGCAAGGCTCCATGAGCATGACAGAGGAATGAGAAACCCAGGAAGGAACACACCAGGCTAGATGGTAAATACACCTTCATTAATCTGGCCAGAAGCCACTGCCAGAATCAAGTATCTCAGAGAGGCAATTGCTCAGTGGCTGAGGTGGTTTTATAAGGTTTTTCTAAAGAAAAAGTCAGTGCATTCACAGAACTGTCAGAGAACAAGACTTCAAACACATTGCTTCTCTTATGCAGGAAATGTTCTATGGTCACCTTTGGCCATACCATTTGCCCCTGGGCAGGCTGTTAGCCAAGTTAGCAATTAGCATATGAAGAGCACAGTTTGTAAAGACCAGGGGAGAGGATTGTAAGCACAGTAAGTGGGCAAGGGGTCAATTTTCTGCTATCCCTTAGGGGGTCTGGTTTATGACATGTCTGGCTTCCTGTGTTGGTCACACCTAGACCCAGGATGCTCTGCCCTGATCAAAGTCCTAAGGCATTACCTTTGTTTATTCATACCAGTTTTACATAGACTTCCTTCTAATCTTATTGGTAGATGGAAGGGAGCAGAGCAGAATGGAATGTACTTTGTTATATGCTGTCTAGGGGCTACACAGTGGTTGGGATCCTACACTTATTTGTTCTCTTCAGCAAGACAAGTTATGGCCCATCTTCTACAATCTTACCTGCAATATTTGCTCTCACCAGGTGTCCCAAAACATGCCTTGCTCCCCTCATTTGAATGCTTGTAATGAATAAATGCTGTATGTCTTTGGAGCCTTTTGTTTTTTCAGCCAAGATTAGGGGCTCTTGGTAACTGGTCTTTGGTACTGTTGCTATGTGTCAGTGCCAGGGTAAGCAAGCCAAGAAGTAGGGGTGGGGGCTTTCTATCTCATTATAAGGTATTTCTAAATAGGTAAATTAAAAGGGGGTTCACGTGCCCTTTCGGGTGTGTAAGACTTGAATAGGCTAAAGTGACTCCATGCTAATAGGCCAGACTGTGCTTCTTCAAATGCTAATTGCTACCTTGGTTAACAGCCCGCCCAGGGGCAAATGGTTTGACAAAAGGTGACCCTAGAACATTTCCTGCATAAGATAAGCAATGTGTTTGCAGTCTTGTTCTGTGAATTCCCTGACTCTTTGTTTAGTAAAACCTTATAAAAAGTACCTCAGCCCCTGAGCAGTTGCCTCTCTGAGCCACCTGGCTCCGGGAGTGCCATCTGGCCAGACTAATAAAGGTCTCTTTTACCATCTAGCCTGGTGTGTTCCTTCCTGGGTTTCTCAGTTCTCCGTCATGTTCCCGGAGCCTCGCTGGGTGTTAGGGCCCAGCATCATGGAGGCCTTTTGGCTGTTCACGTTCCGTGGAGTGGAAGTGAGACTTTAGGCCTTACAGGGTGCCCCTTCCCAATTAGGCCACTCATGCACTGAGAGGTCCGGCAGGAGATCTTTATTGTAGGGAGGTGAGCAGGAGGCAGGAAGGCAGAGAGAGAGAGAGAGAGAGAGAGAGAGAGAGAGGAGGAGGAAGGAGAAGCAGAAGGAGAGAGAGAGAGAAGAACAAAGAAAGGAAGGTCCTTTTATTAGTTTGGGGGTAGGCTATTGCTTATTTAGGAGGAGTGAGTTACTTTTAACCTATCACAGGCCAGATTGCTTTTATGGGCCCAGTCCTGCAGACACAGGTTTCAACTTTCCTGGACCACTGTGGCTTTGCGGGGGAGGGAAACCAGAGGTAAGGGCATGAGGTCATTTTAGGAGCCAAGATGTATCAGGAGAATGCAGCCTGTGAGGAGGTGTCACAGCATACTTTAACATGATCAATTCTCTAACATTCCCCACTCTTTGATTTTGGATGACAATCAACAGCCAACATGTCCATGGCAGGCTGAAAAAGGGGCAGAGAGTCTGTCTTCTGTAACTACTTCCTGTTGAATTGGGGTGACGAATCAACCTAGGGGTCAGGCATGGAGGTTGGCTGGCTGAGTTGTCCTTTATGAACATGGAATTGTTGACAGCAGCAGCATTATCATTGGAATTGTTGGTAGGGCTTCCTGAGAAAAGTCTAAGCACACAAATCAGTTAATGAGGGAGGGGAGAGTAGAAGATAATTTGTATGAGGCTGTGGGCTTTTTGGAGGGTTATTAAGAACAAGTATAATGGTAAAGATTGTGACTTCAGACAGTGTGAAATCTGATAAAGTTTTTTGGAGCTGTGTATTAGTGATCTAGTCAGCTATCAGGTAATAGGAGGACGGTGGGGAGTAAACCAGAGAATATCAGTCCAAAGATCATTTAGAAAATGTTTAAATTGAGCCGAGATCTGAGTTATGGTTAGTTGGTTGGCTGTCATGTAACACAGTGATCTCACTGGGATCTCTGGCCTGAAGTATGAGCTGGTGAGCCATCTGTCAGGAGACTTGAGTGGAGAGGTCTGAAGGAGGGCTTAGTTAGGCTGGGAGAGAGTCAAGGTACACACGAGGCTCATAGGCTTGGGTAAGGTTTGGGAAAGAAAACAGGAACAGGAGAGAAATCATTATTGTTTCCAGTAATTAAGAATGGCAAAGAATGAGATTATGAGGTAATAGGTCAATGAGACTAAACACCTGGAAGTAAAATTATAAAATTGGGAGAAGATATTGTGGCCAGTCCTATCCCAAGGACAAGTCCCAGAAGTACTAATATAAGAAGACTTAGGATATCAATGGCTGTTGTAGTGTGAAATGGGTCACAATACCCTGTGAGAGGATGAGAGGGTAAACAGGTTGGCTTATCTGACTCAGGACTGGATGATGGTAAAGGATCCTGGGCAATAATTAAATTTAGAGCAGGGCTTTGAGTGCATTGTCTCCTGGAGTCAAAGTCTATGAAGTTTTCTGGATAGACCTGTTTTATTTTAGAGTGGTGGTAGCTGAACTTTAGTTAACTTGACAGCTGTGGGAGTAACCATAAGTGTCTTATATATGGCCCTTTTCATATATAAAGTCTCTCAAGATATAGGGTGGCCTTTCAAACAAGACCTCCTATGGGGAGAACCCAGTATGACTTGGGGTATCTTTTATTTAAAAGAAGGTCAAAGGGAGCCCATCAACTCATAACCTGGTGTTATTTGACAATATTTATTTTAAGGGTATAATTAATCATTTTTTAACCTTACAAGAACTCTGAGTTCAATAAGCAGTATAACAGTTTAGCTAGATCTTATATAACCTATTATAAATGCTGGCCCATTGTCATTGTCTATGGAGAGAGGCAGGCCAAACCTCAGAATTTTTTAAATAAAATCTTGTATACTTCTGAAGCCCTCTGTTTTTATAGGGGAAGGCCTCAGGCCCTCTAGAAAAAGTACAGACCCATATTAACACATTTATAACCTTTATAGGGAATGGGTGTCTTAATCAAGAGAAATATTTGGGAGGAGAATGGGCCTCAAAAGTGTGTCAGTAGTGTCTGTTTATTGATTGTCTCTTTTGGTTATTCTTTTCTGATGGGTGTTTAAGACCATATTAGAGTGAGACCTGTGTTAATCAATATGAACTTCTTGTTATCTATCTGCCAAGGTCAGTTAAGTCTCTTTAGGCATTATTTTGGAACCATGTAATAGAGCCTCTCAGCTCCCAGTGTCAGCTGTTAGGATGGGTCCTGGTCTTGCTCAACCATGGTGTTTTTAGTAAAATCATGGAACAATTTTTTGGTGACCCTTCTTTAGTACACATTACATTTCTCCTCTGGTGTCCAGCAATCTCCCTATTCAGGAGGTTGGGTGACTTACCAAAGACGTAAGGTGTTGTAGAAAAGGTTTTTTCATACCTTGGATCTTTGATGACTTTGGAGGGCCTGAACCAAAATATTGCCAATCTCCTTAGCCCTGTTACCTTTTGGTCTCTACACTTTGGTGGTTGAACACCCAGAAGAGAAGATCAGTGACATCAGTAGTATAGTAGGAGTTTAACTATCCTAACTATCTAGATAGCAAGTATCCTGGAATTTCAAATATAATTGGAGGGCTATTATTTTATCATTCATGGTTATTTGAGTAGGTAATTTTTTGTAGAATATTAACAGAAAAACTTGTAATCAGGAGTCACACATAATGACAATATTTTAGCATGACGACCATGATGGTGTCTTGGTAACAAACTTAGATGTGTATCATTGTATAGCATAGCCATTGTTAAATGTATTCATCTTTTTAAAAAAAAATATATATATATATAAAAAAAAACAGAAACAGAAAAACAAGAAACATTTAAGTTATTACTTTTTGATATGGCACCATCTAAGGAAAGTGTATTGGCCTATAAATATACCTGTAACCATAAGTAGGAGGAGCAGAAGAGAAGGAATAATACCTGGATCAAAAGGTTATTGTCATAATCAACGTGAATTTCTTTATAGAGAAACTATTATATTTTGAAGATAACTATCATAAACATGTTATAATAATATATTTAATAATGCATATCTTTCTATAATGCTATAAAAATTATCTGGGCTCCCATTAGTGAATAAAGATTAGAATAAATTTCCTGAGCAGCTGCTTCTTCATTTACCAAAAGGAGTGTAACCAAACTTAAACTTTAATTATTTTTAAATTTTTATTTGACCTAAAAAACCAGATAACATTTAGACAGAGAAACATATAAGACAATTTAAACTAGAGTGTACCCAGATGGTTTTGGCCAATTGAATTATAAAATCTTTTAGTTATAACTAGTCAAAACCTTTGCAGGTCAATTAACAGATCTCATAGAATTAAAATCAAAAGGAATGAAAGCTGTTACTATAAAAGTAAATCTTCTGTAACAAACTTGAAACCAACAAGCAAACATACATATTTTCTTGTTAAATTATTTCCACATACCGTTTTTACATATTTAAGCCTTCTGGTCTTGTATATCTTTCTTTATATCTTTCTAACAAGACATGCATACAAAATCCTTTCATACCAAAAGTATATCTCTTTTACCCATAGTTTTTTTTTATTATTTTTTTCTTCCTTCTCACTTATTATAAATCTTTTACAACAAATTTCAGCTTAAAGTATCCTTTTTCTGTTTTTAGATTGTTAAATCTTAAAATTTGACTGGCTGTCAATAGAACAGTATTAACCTTGAGTTTTTATCAACAAAGTACAGAAAAGAGCAAGTTAATCTTATAATCACGCTTCAAGAATTTGCAATGTACAAGAAATGTTTAAAGCACACAAATTAAACTTAATTCAAATTGAAACAAAGATACATTCATCAAATAGTTAAAATTTCTAATTTGATTTTTTGTAAAAATCTTTTGATGTCTGG
>NW_022900985.1:285976-314399 GCF_012274545.1 Fukomys damarensis | reverse complement strand
TTTTGTTTTGTTTTGTTTTGTTTTGTTTAACTTGATTTTAATCTATTAGAAATTTTTTCATTTTAATTCTTTTTAATCTGAGTGTAAATCCTGTTCCATTTTCTCTGAGTTCAACCATGTTTTTCCATTTGTATCCTCTAGTACAGTAAAATTAAATGGCCTTGTTTATTTACTGGGTTGCCTCTTTAAGTGTAAGAGATCAGTCCAGGTAAATGTGAAAATATCTTGAGAATCTTTGTGTAAAGGGATAGAAAAGAATGTATCCTTGAGGTCTAGTACAGAAAAATAAGTGGCATCAGGTCAGATAGAGGACAGGAGGGTATAAGGGTTTGGCACAATTGGGTGTATGAGAATAGCAGCTGAATTAATAATTTTGTGATCCTGAACTAATCAATATGTTCTATTGGGCTTTTTTATTGTTAAAATGGGAGTGTTAAAGGGAGAATTGGCATGTCTCAGAAGTCCCTTTTGTAAGAGATCATGTACTATGGGAGTTAATCCCTCTAAGCTAGAGTGGGTGAGGGGATATTGTGCCAAGCTAGGGAATTGTGAGGGATTTTTAAGGAGAATTCTGACCGGGGGACATTTGGCTATTGAGGGATAGTGAATATCCCACACTTGAGGATTAACAAGAGAGGGGCTAATCGGCCAGTCGGATTGGGAAGATGGAGATTGGAGAGCTTGGGATAGTACCAGGCAGAGGGAAGTTGTCAAAGTGTTGGAAGGGCTCAGCATAGAAAAATGAATGGATGTTCCAATTTGAGATAAAATATCATGGCCTAATAAAGGGACCCAGCAGGATGGGAGAACTAGGAATGAATGAAGAAATAGAAAAGTCGCCAATTGTGCATGACAGAAAGGGAGTCTGGAGAGGGCGCTGTAGTTGGCCTTCTACCCCAACAATAGAAGTCTGAGAAAGGGAGGAAGGCCCCCAGTATTCTCGTAGTGCAGAGAAGCTGGCACCAGTATCTAATAAGAAAGAAATGGTCCTATCTGCCACAGTTAAGGTTACCCTGGGCTCCTGGGTGGTGATCTGCATTGGGTCAGGTGTGTCAGGGCCTCTTCAAGGTCCCTCTGTTGTTGCTAGACCTATCAGGTCCGCAGGTTGGGGAGCTGCAGGGCTGACGATGGAATGATGGTTGGACGCCAAGGGACAGTCTATACCCCAATGTCCCCTCTGGTGACATTTGGGACAGGGCTTAGTTGGCACCTTGGGATTAGGACAGTAATTGCCCAGTGGCCTTCCTGATTACACCTGTAACAGGGGCCTGGTGGTTGGGAGCCCTTTTGTAGGGTTTTTCTTCCCTGTGGTGCAGGTGGACTGGTCGAATTAAGAGCCTGTGCTAATAATTGATATTTTTTTGTAGCTTTAAGGTCATCTCAGTCATGGTAGGCCTTGAATGCTGTGGCCAGAACCTCTGCTTGAGGGGTCAAGGGCCCTCGCTCAAGCTTTTTTAGTTTAAGTCTAATGTTGGGGTAGCTCTGAGAAAAGAAATGTATCATAATTAATCTCTGGCAATCCACAGATTCAGGGTCTAGTTTAGTATGTTGGCAGAGGTCATCAGTCAACCTTTGTAAAAAGGTGGACTAGTTTTCATTCTTGTCTTGAATAATTTCATTAAGCTTTTCATAATTAATGGACTTCATGGCAGCTCCGCGGAGCTCATGAAGGAGGCAATTTTAGTACCTGTTTCGAGCTGCAATTCCCACCTCTGTGTTGTAGTCCCATTCTGGGTCCTGATCAGGGACTGCAGCAGCACCTGTTGGGTGGTGATTGTTGGTTAAACGTTCTTGGTCTTCATGTGCATGAGCCTGATCCAGCACTCTTCTATTTTTTTGGGGAGTTAAGGCATTGGTTAAAACTACAAAGAGATCACGGTAAGTTAGTTGATAAGACTGAGTCAAAAGTTGAAATTGTTTTATAAAGGTAGTCGGATCGGCTGTAAAAGAACCAAGCCTGGCCTGAATGAGAGCTAGTTCAGACATAGGAAAAGGAGTATGAACGTGGACAATTCCTTCAGCTCCAGCTACTTCACCCAAGGTCACCATCGTGTGACCCTTGTGTGTCTTGGAGTGGGTAAGAGGTGGAGCATAGGGTGGGGTGGTCCATGAGTCAGAAGAAATGGGAAGGGTAGGAGATTCTGGAGGAGGGGAGGAGTCAGATGGTGTAGGAGGAGGGGTGAGTGTGTTTTTTGCCATCCGGTATGGGGGAGGATCATCTGCCGGGTCTGGTTGGTTTGAAGAATCGGAAGGAGGGGGGTCACTTGTGGGGCGACCTTGAGACAATAGAAGTATGGGAGAGACTTTGGTGGTGGAACAAAGAGAAGGTTGGCTAGCCAGATAGGAAAAACCCTGGACATATGGGATCTCCGACCATTTTCCTTGTCGCTCGCACAAGTTGTAAAGGTCTCTAATCAGACCTGATTCATAGGAGCCATTAGGCGGCCAGATGATTTGATTCTCTAATTTATATTGGGGCCAAATTTGAGTAGACAAGTGAATTAGCCATTTGAATTTTAAATTAACCCTCCAAATTCCTGAGTAAGCATCCCAAAGGAGAGTCGGCAGGTATAGAGGAACCAGAGCCCATGACCACCAGGACAGGAGGTTATCAGAAGATGAGACATCTCCGAGAGTTCTGATAAAACTCCTTTTTTTCTAGACCCGGTCTAGAAAGCTGAAATTTAGTCTCCTGCGAAGGTGTCCCTTATGCGAGATAGGAATTATGTGAACTAAGTCCTGGACTTAGTTCAGTTGAGTCCCGGACTCAACGGAGGCAAACTAGTTTGTCAAAACTGAGGGACAGAGGACCTGGGCCCCGGCCTTGTCCCGGACATGGTCCTTGTGGGTGGTCTGGAGTCTGGGGTCCCCATTACCCTGAGGACTTCTCAGAAAGGGAAACTTACTCAAAAAGGTGTGGGTCAGAAGATCAGTAGGTTGGTGATGGTTGAAAAGATGGCGATGAGGAGAATGGTAGCAGACGTCGGGCAGGGGCTGAGCAGGGGTGCCCTAGAATCTGGATTTCAGGCCTCAGGCGTTTTAGCCTGTGGGCCTGGCAATCCCAGATCCCACTTCTGACACCAATGAAAGGTGGTTCACATGCCCTTTTGGGAGCCCCTTCCCAATTAGGCCACTCACACACTGAGAGGTCCCGCAGGAGATCTTTATTGTAGGGAGGTGAGCAGGAGGCAGGAAAGCAGAGAGAGAGAGAAATAGGAGGAAGAAAAAGCAGAAGGAGAGAGAGAGAAGAACAAAGAAAGGAAGGTCCTTTTATCAGTTTTGGGGTGGGCTATTGTTTATTTAGGAGGAGTGAGTTACTTTTAACCTATCACAGGCCAGATTGCTTTTATGGGCCCAGTCCTGCAGACACAGGTTTCAATTTTCCTGGACCACTGTGGCCTTGGGGGAGAGTGAAACCAGAGACAAGGGAATGAGGTCATTTTAGGAGCCAAGATGTACCAGGAGAATGCAGCCTGCAAGGTGGCATCACAGCATACTTTAACATGATCAATTCCCAAACATAAATTGTCTATGCTGAGCTCTAATTTTTGATCCTCCTGCCTGATACTTCCAGAATGCTGTGGTGACAGTCATGTATCTTTATGTCCCAATTATTTCTATTTTATGGGTGAGAAAACTGAAGCTCAGAACAGTAAAGTGAATGAGCTCAGGTTCCATGTAGTACAGTAGATAAAAATGATTGTTGTGAGAGTCCAGGTCCTCTCTGGGATTAATTTTTTACCTTAGATTCAAAACAATTTCTATTTTCTCTTCAAGGAACTAAGTATGACATTTGCAAAAACAATGAAGCAAAGCTATTATTTTATGTATCATAAAAGAAGTGACAAAGCTAGCAAAAATTATCATAACACTTCAAAGAACTTTTGAAATAGGCAAATGTTTGCAGATACTGCAGAATAATTCAGTCATTGCCAGGGATTAACCTCATTAAAAACAATTTTTATCTTAGAAACATAGCAAAATTTGTATCATTTTAACTTGTCACAACTAATCCTCCTTTTTCTAGCTGATGGTAGACTTAAACAAAAAAGTCTATATTTCTCTTTCAGGCTGACAGCAATAAAATGAAAGGAAAAAAAACCTTTAATGTCCTGAAACTGTTTCTCTTTCTTCTATCCAAAGTATACCATTCTTTAAGTAAGTTAGAAACAATGGAGGTGAATATGTCACTCCCTTCCCTACATTTGTTGCAAACAATATGCTAATGGTTATTCGTGTTTCCACTGATTCACATAAAATGGAGACTAAAATAAAAAAAGCTTAGCATATCATCTTTGCTGTAGGTGAAAGAAAATGTTAAATTGAATCTCCTAGAATGACCTTTGGATAGTCTTTCTGTTAGGGAATTGATCATGTTAAAGTATGCTGTGATGCCACCTCACAAGCTGCATTCTCCTGGTACATTTTGGCTCCTAAAATGATCTCATGCCCTTATCTCTGGTCCCCCCCCCAAGGCCACAGTGGTCCAGGAAAGTTGAAACCTGTGTCTGCAGGACTGGGCCCATAAAAGCAATCTGGCCTGTGATAGGTTAAAAGTAGCTCACTCCTCATACATAAGCAATAGTCCACCCCCAAACTGATAAAAGGACCTTCCTTTCTTTGTTCTTCTCTCTCCTTCTGCTTTTTCTTCCTGTTCTCTGTCTCTGTCTCTGTCTCTCTCTCTCTCTGTCTCTCTCTCTCTGTCTCTCTCTCTCTCTCTGTCTCTCTCTCTCTCTCTCTCTCTCTGCTTTCCTGCCTCCTGCTCACCTCCCTACAATAAAGATCTCCTACTGGACCTCTTGGTGCATGAGTGGCCTAATTGGGAAGAGGCACCCGAAAGGGCATGGGAACCCCCTTTCACTTTCTCCCACTCTCACTTCTTTACAGGCTCAAAAATATGCATTGTATCTCAAAGATAAGTAAAAGCATAGTGAGTACTTGGATGTGCATTGTGCCAAGCGACTGTATGATGACTCAGCACCCTGTTAGTCATTCTTGCCAATCACATCTAGAAATTGAATGAGAGGCACTTGATGAAGAACTATATATGACTTTAAATTTGAAAGCCTCACTTTATTCCTTTTTTTCATTTATTGAGTTTATTGGTTCATTTTAGGTATACAGTAAGTTACATTCCTTATTGGGATCTTGTACTTCTACATGACAGGACTTGATTCTCATTTTTTCCCTATGTCCCTGCCCTCTGTTCATCCTCTCCATCCCTCTTCATCTACAGAAACTTTATTTCCTTCTTTTCATTTTCTCATATTTTTTATTTCCCTTATTACCTTTCTCCTACCCTTCCTAATTTCCCTATACTTTTAGCCCTTTTCTTCATATTTCGCAATATCAGTCACCTCATTAGGATCTTATGTACTATTACATTTATCCACACTAGAGAAACTATTGGGTATTTACACATGTGTGATTTATTTATTTCACTTAGGAGTATATCCTAAATATGTATCCCTTTTCCTATAAAATACTCTAATTTCTCATTCTTTATGGTTGAGTAGTATTCTATTTTATAGAAAAACCACATCTTCTTTATTCAATCTCCAACTGATGGGCAAATGGGCTGTTTCTGAGTTTTAGTTTTTACAAACTGTGCCAGTATAAACATGGGTGTGCATATATCACTCTAGAATGATTCTTTTAATTCTTTGGGAAAGATACCCAGAAGAGGAATGGCTGGGTCAAATTGAACCTCTAGTCCCAGCTCTTTGAGGTATCTCCATATTTATTTCCATAGTGATTGCACCACTCTGCACTTCCACCAACAGTGGAAATGGGTTACATTCTCCCCATAACTCCACCAATATTTGTTATTGATTTCTTAATAGAAGCCATTCTTTGAGGGGTGAAGTGGAATCTTAGTGTTGTTTTCATCTGCATCTCTTGAATGACCAGTGATGTGGAACATTTTTTCAATTATTTACTTGCTGCACTTACTTCTTTGTCTGAGAAATGTCTGTTCATTTCAGATGCCTATTTTTGAATTGTGTCTTTATATTTGGGGAGACTGATTGTTTTGAGTACTTTATATATTCTAGATAATAGTTCTTTGTCCTAAGAGCAGCTAATCAAACTTTTTCCCTGATTGTAGGTTGTCTCATTTCTCTTGATGGTTTATTTTGCAGTATAGAAGGTTTTTAATAAGAAGAGATCCCAGTTGTTGATTCTTTCAGCTGGTTTCTGTGCTGCTGAGGATTTGTTCACAAAATCTTTTCCTATGCCAATGTCTTCAAGAGTTCTGCCTAACTTACCTTCCAGCAAGTTTAGTGTTTCTGTTTTAATATTTAGATCTTTAACTCACTTGGATTTTAATTTAGTGCATGGTGAAAGATAAGGGTCTACATTTAACCTTTGGCTGGTTGAAATCTAGTTTTTCCAACACCATTTATTAAAGAGGCTATCTTTCCTCCACTGAGGATGGTCAGCTCTTTTGTCAAAGATGAGGTAGCTGAGAACATCTGGAGTTGTTTTTGTGTCTTCCCATTTATTCCACTGATCCTCAGGTCTGTTTCTTTGCCAATATCATGCTGTTTTTATCTCACTGGCTTTGTTGTCAAGTTTGAAATTGGGAATTCTTACACCTGCTGCCATGTATCTGCTGGGTGGGATGGCTTTTGCTATTCTAGGTCTCTTATGGTTCTAAATGAATTTTTCGATTCTTTTTTCTAGTTCTGTGAAGTGTGGCGTTGGAATTTTAACTGGCATTGCATTGAATGTATATAGCAGTTTTGGTAGTATGGCCATTTTCACTATGTTGATTCTTCCTACCCAGGAGCAGGGGATATCTTTCCATTTTCTTATATCCTCTTAGATATCTTTGTTCAGAGAGCTGTAGTTTTCAGTGTAGAGGTATTTTGCTTCTTTTCTTAGATTGGTTCCTAGATACTTCTTTTTTCTGGATGCTATTGTGAAAGGAACCGTTCCTCTAATTTCTGTCTCAGTGAGTTTGTTATTTGTGTACAAGAAGGCTATTGATTTGGGGGTGTTGACCTTGTGTCCAGCTATTCTGCTAAAAATGTCAATTAAGTCTAGAAGTCTTTTGGTGGAGTTTTTTGGGTTTTCAATGTAGAGTATCATATCACTGAGAGAGAAACTAGGGAAACTATTCCTTTCACAAAACTATTCCTTTTCCAAATTAAGTATCTAGGAATTGATCTAATGAAGGAGACAAAATATCTCTACATTGACAATTACAGCTCTGAAAAAAGAGACTGAAGAGAAAAGAAGAAAATGGAAAAACATCCCTTAATCCTGGGTAGAATGAATCAACATAGTGAAAATGGCCACACTACCAAAATTGCTATACAAATTCACTGCAATCCTGATTGAAATTCCAACAGTATATTTCACAGAACTAGAGGAATTAATCCAAAAATTCCTTTGGAAGCAGAAGAGACCTAGAATAGCAAAAATCATCCTAGACTCAGCAGGGAATATCACAATGCCCAACATTAAGCCCTACTACAAACTTAGTGTGACAAAAACAGCATACTTTTAGAAAAGAAAAAGACCTGAGGATCAGTGGAATAGATTGGAAGATACAGAAACAACTCCATATGTACTCAGCTACATCATTTTTGATAAAGCATCCAACCATCCTCATTGGAGAAAAGATATCTCTTGTAACAAACTGCGTTTCAAAAACTGGGTTGGAATCTCATAAATATTAAAACTAGACCCTTATTTTCTTCATGAACTAAACTAAAATCCAAGTGGATTAACAATCTAAATACTAAAAAAGAAACACTAAATTTGCTGCAAGATGTTAGGTAGAACTCTAACTTTCATTGTGTCCCATATATTCCTGTATGTTGTATTGGCATTATCATTTGTTTGTAAACACTTTCCAATTTCTTCTTTAATTTCCTCTATGGCCCATTGACTTTTCAGGAAACTGTTGTTCAATTTCCAACTATTTGTGAAGATCCTATGGTTTCTTATGCTACTTGTTTCCAAATTAATTGCAGTACAGTTTGATAATATACATGGGATAACTTTGATTACTTTGCATTTGTTAAAGCCTGTTATATGAGCTATTATATGGTCTATCTTGGAGAATGACTCATGTGCAGCCAAAAAGGATGTATATTATGATTTTGTGGGGTGGAACACTATAGATGTCTATTAAGTCCATATGTTCAAAAGCTTGGATCAGTTCTACTATTTCATTTTTGATATTTTGTCTAGATGATATGTCTAGTTGGAGCCTATATGCCTCACTTATCTGTATGTCAAATTCTTCCCCTCTGTTTGGGAAAATTTCTGTCATTAATTCTGTAAACAGCTTTTTAAAGTCTTTCATATTTTCTCCTGCTACTTCATGGATTCCTATCAGTCTTGTTATTCTTCTTTTCATCATGTAGGAATTTTTAAGAACCTTTGTTTTCACCATCACTAACTACAATCACATACTTCCTATATAAAATTTTCTATATTCACATTCATTTATCCCATACTTCCTATATAAAAATTTCTATATTCACATTCATTTATCCTGCCTTGAAAAATTTCAGTAGAGATTTTATTTTCCTGGATATCTGTTTGTATCTGTTTCATGAATTCCATTTCTTTCCTATGTTCATTGTTTCCCTTTCTTTCTTTTACTGGGCCTTCATTGCTTCTATCATGGTCCTGAGCTCATCTTTTTTTTTTTTTTTTTTTTTGACAGTTTCTGTTCTAGAGTACCTAAGCATGAGTTTCTTTTTCTCTGTAGTTATCCAGGAAATTATTTCTCTTTTGAATTTTCCTAAAGCCTGATTGATCTGTTTTGTTATTTCCTGTGCAATGAGTTAGGGTGTCTTGCTGGTTGATTGTAAGGTTTCCCACTCATTTCCTCTAGAGTTTGCCATTGCTGAACTGGAAGTCTGTCTTTGTGTCTTGCTGAAGTATTTTCTCATTTTTCTTTTTGTTTTGGGTTGTCCTTGGTTTAATTCTTGGGTTATTACATTAATCTTCCTGATATAGTTGCAATTTAGTTCTTTAGTCTCTAGTGATTCATAGAACTATCTTTTTCATTTTATCAGAAGGTAGAATCATTAAATTAAGCACAGCCCTTTAGCCCAGTTAATACAATGAGCAACATATGGGTTCAACTAAAGCTTAGAATTTGATCATTGTGGTAGTCATTAATCACCTTTAAACCAAATGAATTAATTCAAAATGAATAAGCAATGCAAAATATGTTTACAGTGAATGAATTCTACAGTATAGCATCTTTACCCTTTAGGATGTGGGGGCTTTAGACTGAGTTAGGAGGAGAGGAATAGATACTTAGAAGAATTGGAAGTTTCAATGAAGCCAGGGGATATGGCATGACCACCTGTTTATGCCCACCTGTGCCTCTGCAGAGTGGATCCAAGCACTGGCATAATCAGGAGTCCTGACAGTGCAGGGTGGGGGAGTGGATTTTGCAGGTGCACCTGTGCAGCTAACCAGTCCTCACTTATCAACTTAATGTAGGCCCAAGCAGGGATGGGATCTTTGCACAGTTGACCTGTTCCTCTATTTTCCACTGGATCCATTTGTCATAGTTATTAATCTATCTCCTTTAACTGTGTGAATTAAATCAAAATCGAGGAACAGCCCAAAATATGTTATATTGAATAAACTCTTCAATATAGCAAATTTATCATTCTGGATAGGGATTTATGAGGATTTGGAGAGGGAGGGATCAATAGGATATATTGAGGTTAGAATTGAGGTCAGAAGGCACTGGTTCACATACACACTAGGAAGCTGTTGAAGAGAAGAGAAGACAGAAGAGAATATACACAAGAACAAAGCAAACTAACAGCAATATGGAGGCTACAGATCGTAATCACTTTCCTTTTTCTTTTCTTTTTTTTTTTTGCTTGCTTGATATTTAATATAATCATTTTAAATAAGTCAATTGAGAGAAGAGAGAAGAAAGGGACAAAAAGAAAATAAAGTCAAAGTAGGATATGAAAAGGAACTAAAAAGGAGAGTAATATATATGAAGGTGGAAGAGAGAGTGATGGAGAAAGAGAAGCAGATAAAAAGATTAAAAATTTTTGAGAAAAGAAAAAGATAGGTAATAAATATTTTAAATGATTAAAATGTGAAAATATTACTTTGAAAATAAAAAGATTCAAATAGAAATAGAAGGCCTCCTTCAGTGTATGCTTTTGTTGATATGATAGAATACAATACACAGGGTGGGCAGGAGTGCATAGGTCTAAGCTAATTAGTTTCAGCAAGCCAGCAGCTGTACCCTGGGGTTCAGGCTGATTTTTGGCTGCAAAACCCAAATTGAGATCTCTAACCTCCTGCTCGGTTGAACTCTGCAAGGTTCTACTGCAGGTTCCAGGTGTCTTTTCCATTAAGTTATACCACATTCTGATGTGAGATGATGGTCTCTCCAACTTAACAATTTTGATGGTATGGTGTGCCTTTATCACAGAGATTTTCTTCATATTTCCAGTGTGCTTCAATTTTCATCTAGGAGCTTGAGAGAGGCCTTCTTTCTCTTGTTCACAGGGAATGGGGGCAGAAAGAACACCTCTGTACACAGTGGAGCTCTGCTTTTTTGCTAGGTCAAAGGGGCATGCCTACTGGAATGTCCTGAGTGGCAGTAAAGCTCCTCTGTGGTGCCAGGTTGAAGGGATGTGCTTAGTGGAGGGTCACACAGCAGGGCTCTTCTGCAATGCCAGGTCAAAGGGGCATCCCTACCAGAATGTTGCATGGAAGGGTTCCTCTGTGGTTCTGATTAAAAGGGGTGTGCCTACCAGAGAGTAGTGAGAGGTGGCCAGGATCCTCTCTGGAGCCCAGTCAAAGGGGTATACTTAGTGGAGTGTCATACAGTGGCTAGGCTCCTCTCTGCTCTCATTCTACTGACACAGATGTATTGTATTGCTTATAATATTTGTGGCTAATTGAGTTGTTTATAATATTTCCCCTGTGAAGAGGCATCCTTAACTGCCATGAGAGGGAAGAGAGTTGTAAACATTCTGGCTACTTAAGACTGGAGAGCATCATAGTTATGCTAAGCAGACACAGATACCCCCCAAAGTGTCTATATGAAGGCTGTTGGTAGGCATTATTGTCATGATTGGGCATACAGCTTTAGGTATGAAGGAGACAAAGCCAAAGAAACATTTAAGTATACATGGGCCAAACAATAAAATCAATAAGACTATTATGAATATAGCCAATAAATATTCCCACCAGGAATAGTAAAAAAATAGCCTTTGACAGGAAGAAGGGGCAGGTCCAGGGAATCTCAGAATATGACATGGCCTTAATCTGTTGTTTAATATCTTGAACAGCCATTGTGATATTAGCAGAATGTACAAATAACATTCATCTTCTACAACTGTACATCTAACTTCTTGTGCTGCTTTAGGGACGTCTAATGTCACAGGATTTTGGAGGATGGCTTGTCTCACTAATTTTATTTCATTTAAGAAAGAGACCAGATGAGGTATCATTTAAGGCTCATATCTTACACAGGGCTAGTTTACAGGTTTCTCAGTTTTTTTACATTTCTGACTTGTATCCACAGAAATCACAGTATGCATCTCTTAATCTATCAAGGAGGTAGCCATGTTCACAAATTGTTTCCACATGACTAAAGAGTGCCAATGGGGAACTCTCATGTAATTACAGGGCAATTAAGCCAGTCTGTTGCAAGCTGGTAAACCTATGTGCAACCTGTAAAATTAGGGTGTGTATTCATCAGATGTCCATCCCAAGTATTTAGTAGAGTTAGGCCAAAGAGTATAGGGATGAATGGGTGACCAGCATCCAGCAGAAGATGGAAGGTGGTGGTGGAGGTCTGGGACAGCCACTCAGAGATTCCATTCTCACTCCCGCCTGCCTAGGGTTAATCAGTGAGGACTGGTTAGCTGTGCTCTCACCCTGCCTGTGCTGTGACCAGCATCCAGAAGAAGGTGGAAGGCAGAGGTCTGGAACAGCCTCTCAAGGATCCTGTTCTCACTCCAGCCTGCCTGGGGTCAACCAGTGAGGACTAGCTGCCCACCACCTGCTCTCATGCTTCCTCATTGTCAGTCCCTGGATCCAATCTGCAGAGCCACAGGTGGTCATAAGGGCATTTTTCTGGGCTCCAGAAGATAGAACATAAATGAACAACTGCAATAAAGGCACATCAGACCTCTATAGTTGGTAAGTTGGAGAGATCAGCACCTTCCATCAAATTTTAAATATCTTCAAAGAAAGGGCAGAGAGAACCTATAGTAGAACTTTGCAAAGTTCAACCCTGCAGGAGGTCAGGGAGCTCAATTTGGACCCTACAGCCCAAAATCAGCCTGAATCTCAGGGGTCTACATTGTCTAGCTGAGCTGAAAAGATTTAGCTCTGCACATGGCTGCACACATTGTATACTAAGACAGCAGAAATATACTCTGAAAGAGGCTCTCCAAATTCTTTTTCTTCTTTCCTATCCTCGTTCCACTCTGCAAATTCTTTCTTTTTTTTCTGTCCTCTTTTCCCAACTAAGTCACATGCTCTCCCATATTATTCCTCAAATCACTTTCTGTTCCTGTTCCTGCCCTCATTCAGATTTCTTCTTTTATCATTTTTTTCTTCTTTCTCTATGTCATTTTCTACTCTAATTTTTTTTACTCTAGGGTCAATAGTTTCAAAGGAAACTGAGCCCCTATTACTGTTAAATTCTTAAAATCTTGAACTTATTCTTGCACTCTGTCTTTCCCTTCTGACTTCAAAAGTGTCCAAAAGTCTGTGTTGTCATCCTGTGTCTTCTGGCTTCACTTGAAATATTCTCCCATTCTTTTACTTATCTCCTCTCATCCTATACTCTGTATAAGCCCCATCATAAGTGGTAGAGATGCTATATTGAAGAGTTTATTCACTGAAAACATATTTTGGGTTGCCCATTCATTTTGATTTATTTCACATGGTTTAAAGGTGATAGGTTAATGACTACAAATAATGGGCAACTTGTAAATTGGGTTTCATCCTATTGTATTGCTGATTGTATCAATTGGCCAAAAAGATTATGATTCATAAAATGAGTTGTTTCCTGTGATATTATGAAAATGCCTATGTGTCATTAGAGACTCAAAAGCTAAAGGACAACTATAACAGGAAGATTTAAGTAATAACCCAAGAATTAATCCAAGGACATCCCAACAACAAAAATAAAAAGGAGAAAACACTAAGCAAGACACAAGAACAGAATTGCAGTTCACCAATGGCAAACATCAGGGGAAATGAGGTTGAACAGTCTGACAGTGAATCACCAGGGCACCCTGAACTCATACAATGGAAAGTAACAAAACAGATCAATCAGGCTCTAGAAAAATTCAAAACAGAAGTAATTTCCCAGATAAATACAGAGATGGTGAGCACAATGATGGACATGATCAGAGAATTTAGGACAGAAACTGATAAAAAAAAATGATGAGCTCAGGACCATGATAAAAGCAATGAAGGCCCAGTAAAAAAAGGAAATGAAAACCATGAATGTCCAACATAGGAAATAAATAGAATCCATGCAACAGTTGCAAACAGGTATAGAGGAGATTAAAAATTTTATTGAACTGAAGAATGAGAAATTAGATTCATTCGTAGGAAAATGGATACATATTGATGATATACTCCCGAGTGAAGTAAATAAGTCACACATGTTTAAATACTGCGTAGTTTCTATCTTGTGAAAAACTATAATAGTACATAAGATCCTCAAGAGATAATTGACAATGTGAAATAGGAAGAAAGGGGCTAAACGTGTAGGGAAAGTGGGAAGTATAGGGCAAATTTAATAAGGAAAGAGAAAAAAATATGAGAAAAATGAAAAAAATGGAAATGAAGTGTTTTAAAAATAAGGAGGGGAGAAGGAAGTGAAGGGAGGGCAGGGACAATGGGGAAAAAATGAGACCCAAGACCTGTCATGTAGAGGTACAAGATCCCAACAATAAATGCAACTGTACTGTAATACCCAAAATGCACCAATAACTACAATAAAAACAATTTTATTTCAAGTTTTTGCAGCAGGATGAAGGAAAGTGAAGGTAGCATATCAGACACAGAAGACAGGATTGCATTCAGTGACCCTGAAAAGAAAGATTTCTGAAAATCAGTAAGGGATCATGAGAAATCAATCCAACAACTCCCAGATGATGCAAAGAAGAATAACACAAGACTGATAGGAATCCATGAAGTGGCAGAAGAAAATACAAATGACTTTAAAAGAGCTGTTCATACAATTAATGACAGAAAATTTCCCAGAGAAGAATGTAACATACACATAAGTGAAGCATATAGGACTCCAAATAACCATGATAAAAAAGAATCTACATAATAATTATTATCTACATAATAATTGAGATCCCCAAAAACCCAACAGAAGAATAAAATACTACAAGCAGTAAGATGAAACAAATCACATGCAAATGAAAGCCCATCAGAATCACAGAAGACTTTTCAACACAAACTCTCAGGTCAAGGAGAGCCTGTAGTGAGGTGTTTCAAGCCCTAAAAGAAAACAAGCTGCAACCTAGACTGATGTATCCTGCAAAACTCTCTTTCAAAATGGATGGAAAATAAGATATTTCCATGAAAAGAACACCTAGAAACTTCATGAATGCCAAAACAGCTTAACAAGGAATTCTAAACAATATCCCAGAAAAAGACAATGAGGGCAACAACACCATGAGGCCCAACAGACCAAATCAATTAGGCCAGGGAAAAAACTAAAAGGGGGGGATTAAAAAGTGTCAACAAAAGGACAATAACATGACAATAATAAGTAAGTACATATCAGTTACAATTATTAGTGTAATAGCCTCAATTCACCAATGAAGAGACATAGACTGGCAGAATGGATTAAGAAGCAAAATCCAACAAAATGTACTATACAAGAAACACACCTATTGCAAAAAGAAGCCCATTACTCAAAGTTAAAGGATGAAAAACAGTTCTTCATGTGACAGGAGCTCCAAAAAAGCAGGTGTAACTATATAATTCACAGACAAACTAAATTTCAAATCAAAAATTATTAGGAGAGAGAAAGAAGCCTACTACATACCAGTGAAGGGAACAATTCAAGAGGAAGAGATGACAATCCTGAACATATATCACCAAATATTAATGCCTCCAACTATATAAAACAAATATTAAGAAACTTGAAAAACCAAATAAGCACTAATACAGTTGTAGTGAGGAATCTAAATACTCCACATGACAAATAGACAGATCATCTAGGCAAAAAATCAACAAGGAAATTCTAAAACAGAACCAAGCCTTTGAACATATGGACTTAAGAGAAGCCTGTAGAATGTTCCACCCCCCAAAATCAGAATAGACATTATTTTCAGCTGCACATGGGTCATTCTCCAAGATAGACCACATACTACCTTATTGAACAGGTTTCAATAAATGCAGAGGAATTGAAGTTATACCCTGTATATTATCAGATCATAGAGCAATAGAGCTGAATATCAATAGCATAAGAAACCATAGGAACTTCACAAACACGTGTAAATTAAACAACACTCTCCTGAACAATCAATGTGTCACAGAGGAAATTAAAGAAGAAATTAGACAGTCTTTACAAATAAATGATAATATCAATAGAACATGGAGGAATTTATGGGAAACAATGAAAACAGTTCTAAGAGGAAAATTCATACCACTGAATGCCCACACTAGGAAAACTGAGCGAGCTCAAGTAAACATCCTGATGATGGATCTTAGATTCCTAAAAAAAAGAGCAAGAAAAACCCAAAGCTCATACAGGAGGAAATTATACAGATTAGAGCAGAAATCAATGTAATGGTAACTATGGAAATGACACAAAAATAAATAAATCAAAGAGTTTGGTTTCAGAAAGAATACATAAATCAATAAATCCTTAGTAACCTTTTTTTAAGAAAAGGAAATATAAGGCTCAGATACATGCAATTAGGAACAAAAAAGGTAAAGTTACAACAGATCCAAAAGAAATCTGAGGATGATCAAACCTACTCTGAGTACTTGTACTTTAATAAAATCAGAAACAAAGACCTGGACAGATTTCTATGAATTACCAAAGTTCAGTGAAGATGAAAAAAAAAAAAAACTCTAAATACCCCAATTACAATCAGCCATATTTAAAATGTAATTTAAAGTTTACTGATGAAGAAAAGCCCAGGTCCTGATGAACTCACCACTGAATTTCACAAGATATTTACAGAAGAGCTACTGCCACTACTCTTTAAACTTTTAAATGAAATTGAAAGGAATCAATACTTCCAAATTCATTCCTGAAAGTAGGTATTGCTTTGATTCCCAAACTGGGGAAAGACTGACCTAAAAAACAGAACTACAAACCATTCTCCTTAATGAATATACATGCAAATATCCTTAATAAGATACTAGCAAACAGAATAGAGAGGATCATTAAGAAGATCATACACCCTGACCAAGTTGGATTTATATCAGGGATGCAAGGATGGTTCAACATATGTAAGTAAATAAATGTAATACACTATCTTAATAAGGTCAATGGCAAAAACCATACGATCCTCTCAATATGTACAGAAAAAACATTTGACAAAATTTAACCTCAGTTCATGATAAAAACCATGCAAAAATGGGAATAAATGGTTTATATCTCAACTTAATAAAGGCTATTTATGAAAAAAACAACAGCCAACATCATATTAAATGGCAAAAATTGAAAACCTTCACGTTAATATCAGGAAAAGACAAGGATTCCCCCAATCAATAATGCTCTGCAATATAGTTCTGGAAAAATTAACTACAGCAATTAGACAAGAGAAAGAAATTAAAGCTATAAAGATAGGAAAGTAAGAACTTAAACTGTCATTATTTGCTGACCATAAAATACTCTACGTTAGAAACCCAAAAAATTTCACCCAGATACATTTAGATTTAACTGATACTTTAAGCAGAATATCTGGATACAAGTCAACACTCAAAAATCAATAGCCTTCTTGTACACAAAAAACAGACTCACTGAGACAAAAATTAGGTAAACAATTCCTTTCACAATAGCATCCACAAAAATAAAGTATCTAGGAATCAATCTAATGAAAGAAGCAAAAGGACGTCTACACTGAAAATGAGAGCACTCTGAAAAAAAAAAAGATCAGAAAAGTTATAAGAAAAAGGAAAGTATCCGCTTCTCCTGGGTAGGAAAAATCAACATAGTAAAAATAGTCATATTACCAAAATTGCTATACAGATTCAATGCAGTGCCAATTGACACTCCAACAGTATATTTCACAGTATATTTTAGAACTAGAAAAAAATAATCCAAAAGTTCACTTGGAACCAGAAGAGATCTAGAAGAGCAAAAAATATTCTAGGCAGCAGAGTCATGACAGGGGGTACCACAATCTCAACTTGAAACAATACTGCAAAGCTACTGTGATAAAAACTGCATGGTAACAGCAGATAAATACACCTCAGTGGAAAAGATTGAAAGATACAAAAACAACTCCAGATGTACTCAGCTATGTCAGCTTTGAGAAAGGTGCCAACTATCCTCACTGTATGAAAAATACCCTCCACAGTATATGATGTTTGAAAAACTGTATTTCAACATGCCAAAGATTAAAACTAGACCCTAATTTTTCACCATGCACTAAATTAAATCAAAGTGGAGTAAAGAGCTATATATTAAAAGAGAGTCACTAAATATCCCTCTGATGGGTATCTTTGCAAAAGCTTTAAAAGAATCATACCACAGTGATATATGTGTACCAATGTTTATAGCAGCACAGTCTTTAATAGCTAAAACTTGGAAACAGCCCATCTGCCCATCTGTTGGAAACTGGATAAAGAACCAAGATCAAATGGAACCTCTAGACCTAGCTTTTTAAGTTATCTCCATATGGATTTTCATAGTAGGTGAACCAGTCTGCACTCCCACCAACAATGGAGAAGGGTTCCTTTCTCCCCCAAACCACACTGGCATTTGTTATGTGTGATTTCTTGATAGCAGCCATTCTTTGTGGGGTGAGGTGGAATCTCAGTGTTGTTTTCATCTGCATCTCTCGAATGAACAGTGATGCGGAACATTTTTTAAAATATATTTAATTGCTGCTTTTACTTCTTTGTCTGAGAAATGTCTGTTCATTACAGATGTCCATTTTTTAATTGGGTCTTTATATTTGGGGGAACTGATTGTTTTGAGTTTTTTATATATTCTATATAATTGTCCTTTGTCTGAGGAGCAGCTGGTAAAAAATTTTTTCCACATTGTCTGTTGCCTCTTAGCTCTCTTGATGGTTTCTTTTGCAGTGCAGAAGCTTTTTAATAAGAAGAGATCCCATTTGTTGATTTTTTCTGCTACTGCCTGTGCTCCTGGGGACTTGTTCATAAAGTCTTTTCCTATGCCAATGTCTTCAAGAGTTATGCCTAATTTATCCTCTAGCAAGGTTAGTGTTTCTGCTTTGATACTTAGATCTTTATTTCACTTTTTTTTAATTTAGTGTATGGTGAAATATAAAGGTCCAGTTTTAATCTTTGGCAGGTGGAGATCCAGTTTTTCCAACACCACTTATTAAAGAGGCCACCTTTCCTCCAGTGGGGATGGTCAACTCCTTTGTTGAAGATGATGTAGCTGAGGCTATCTGGAGTAGTTTCTGTATCTTCCAGTCTTTTCCACTGCTCCTCAGGTCTGTTTCTTTGCCAGTACCATGCTGTTCTTATCACAGTGGCTTTGTAGTTTAGTTTCAAATTGGGAATTGTTATACCCACTGCCATGTGTCTGTTGCCTAGGATGTCTTTTGCTATTCTAGGTCTCTTATGAATCCAAATGAATTTTTGGATTCTTCTTTCTAGTTATGTAAAGTATAGTGTTGGAATTTCAATTGATATTGCCTTGAATCTGTATGGCAGTTTTGGTAATATGGCCATTTTCACTATGTTGATTCTTCCTACCCAGGAGCAGGGGATATCTTTCCATTTTCTTATATCCTCTTCTATCTCTTTTTTCTTTTTACTTTTTCTCCCCTCTCCTTTTAGTTTCTTGCCTTGCCTATTTGATTTGGTCTGTTAGGCCTCATGCTGTTTTGACTTTCATTGTCTTTTTCTAGGATATTGTTTAGAATTCCTTGTAGTTCTGGTTTGGCCTTCATAAAGTTTCTCTGCTGTTATTTGTTATGGAAGTATGTTATTTCCCCATCCATTTTGAAAGAGAGTTTGGCAGGATACATCAGTATAAGTTGGAGGTTGTTTTCTTTTAGTACTTGAAATACCTCACTCCAGGCTCTCCTTGACCTGAGGGTTTGTGTTGAAAAATCTGCTGTGATTTGGATGGGCTTTCCTTTGCATGTGATTTGTTTCATTTTTCTTACCGCTTGTCATAATTTGTACTTCTGTTGGGTTTCTGGAATCTTGATTATTATATGTCTAGCTGTAGATTTTTTTTTTTTATCATGACTAGTTGGAGTCCTATATGCCTCACTTACCTGTGTGTCAAATTCTTCCCCTCTGATTTGGAAGTTTTCTGTCATTAAATCTGTGAACAGCTTTTTTAAATCATTTGCACTCTCTCCTGCTACTTCATGGATTCCTATCAGTCTTATGTTATTCTTCTTTGCATCATCTAGGAGTTGTTGGATTGATTTCTTATGCTTCCTGTTTTTAAGAGATCTCTCTTTTCATGGTCAGTGAAAAGATCACAGTCTGTGATCCTATCTTCTATATCTGACATTCTGTCTTTGTAATCTTTTATTCTGATGTGTGTGCTTTCACTAGAGCTTTTAATATCCTGGATATCTGCTTGAATCTGTTTAATGAATTCCATTTATTTCCTATGTTGGTTGTTCATTGTTTCCATTTCTTTCTTATTCTGGATCTTCATGGTTTCTATTATGTGGAAAATACCTTTACCAGCTGCTCATCAGACAATGGACTATTACCTAGAACTTATAAAGAATTCAAAACAATCAGCTCCCCAAATATAAAGACCCAATTCAAAATTCCACATCTGAAATGAATATATTTCTCAGAAAAGGAAGTAAAATCATCAGGTAAATATATGAAAAAGTGTTCCACACACTGGCCATTGGAGAGATTTGGATGAAAACAACACTGAGATTCCATCTCACCCCACACAGAATGGCTGCTATCAAGATATCAACCAATAACAAATGTTGGTGGGGTTATGGAAATAAAAGAGCCCTTTTCCATTTGTGGGAATTCAGACTGGTGCAACAATTATGGAAAGAAATATGGAGATACATCAAAGAACTGGGATTAGATGTTCTATTTGACTCAGCCATCCCTCTGCTGGATATCTTTCTAAAAGAATTAAAACAATCATATCACCATGATATGTGCATATCCATGTTTATAGCAACACAGTTTGTAATAGCTAAAATTTGGAAATAACCCATTTGCCCATCAGTTGGATACTCGATAAAGAAGATGTGGTTTTTCTATAAAATGGAATATAGCTCAGCCAAAAAGAATGACAAATTACAGTCATTCATATGAAATGGATGCATATTGAGAATATACTCTTAAGTGAAATACATAAGTGACATCTTTGTAAATACCAAGTATTTTCTCTGGTGTGAAAAAATTATAATTGTATATAAACACTAATGTTTTAATTGATAATGTGAAACAGGAAGAAATGTGTGAAAGGGGAAATGGGAAGGGTAGCAGAAAGGAAATAAGTGAAAAGAAAAAACTATCAGAAAATGCAAAAATGGAAATAAAGTATTTGTGAATAGGGAAGGGAGGAGCGGGTGAAGGGAGAGCAGGGTCAAGGGGAAAAAATGAGAACCAAGACCTATCATGTAAAGGTACAAAATCCAAATGATGAATGTAATTGTATTGTACACCTACAATGTACCAATAAACTCAATGAGAAAAAATAATCTTCAAAATTGTATATTTTAGGCCCATTTTTACATAATGAAAATGTGATATCACAACTAATTAAATGAATGTCTTAATATCACTATTACCAAGTGGTTAAAAAGGACGTACATAGAAAAAATATAAAACTTGTGCACCAAATATTCAATAACTTAGGTGAAAAGAATAAATTTCTTAAAGTATGATATACAAGAATTAACACAAAGTTCTTGTATCATGGCACCAAAGTGCCTTCCTGGGCACTGATCTGTGTGCTGGATGCACTGCTTTTTATGACTTCTACTGGCTGCAGCCTACACAGGAATGACCCTGAGAGCCCAATATACTCTGAAATGGATTGAACTCAGGATCTTGTGCTTATGCGGCAGGTGGCAGAACCACGTGCTAAATCCCTGCCCTAAAGAAAATGGCTTTGTCCATGAGCAGAACATGTCAGTCATTAGGCACAGAGAAATTTGTGAATATATTCAGATTTAATCATGATGCAGCAACTAGTGCTCAGGAAAAAATGGACAATTAAAATTTAATTCACATTTTTCTGAAACTCTTGGAATAGGTGGTCTTTATCTCAACTTGATAAAGGCAATCTATGACAAGCCAACAGCCAACATCATATTAAATGGCCAAAAACTGAAAACTTTCACTCTAAAAGTGAATGTCCATTATCACCACTCCTGTTCAATATAGTTTTGGAAACAATAGCCACAGCAATTAGACAAGAGAAAAAAATAAAAGCAATAAAGATAGTAAAGGAAGAAATAAAATTGTCATTATTTGCTGATGATATGATATTCTACACAGAACACACAAAAAACTGTACCAAAAGACTTCTAGACTTAATTGACACTTCCAGGAGGGTAGCAGTCAATCCTCACAAAACAATAGCTTTCTTGTACACAAATAACAGACTCACTGAGAGAAAAATTAGGGAAACAATCTCTTTCACAATAGCAGCCCACCAAAAAGGAAATATCTAAGAATCAGTCTAACAAAGAAAGCAAAGGACCTTTACCTTGAGAACTGGAGCACTCTGAAGAAAGAGACTTAAGATGTAAGAAAATTGAAAGACAATCCATAATTTTATGAATAATGAATATAATGAAAATGGCCATAATTCCAAAACTGCTATACACCTTCAACACAATCCCTATTGAAATCCTTACAGTATATTTTATAAACTAGAGAAAACAATCAAGAAATTCATTTGGAACCAGAAGAGACCTAGAATAGCGAAAGCCTTTCAAGGCAAGAGACATGGCAGGGTTATCACAATCCCCACCTTGAAACTATATTACAAAGCTACTGTGATAGAAACAGCATGTTACTAGCAAAGAAACAGACCTGAGGATCTGTGAAATAAATTAGAAGATGCAGAAACAATTCCGCACATACTCAGATATGTCATCTTTGACAAAGGAACTAATTATCCTTACTGGAGGAAAGAGAGTCTCTTTAATAAATGGTGTTACAAAAACAGTATTTCAACTTGACAAAGATTAAATCTAGACCCATATATTTCACCATGTCCTAAACTAAAATCCAAGTGAATTAAAAGGTACAAATATAAAACAGAAACACTAAAATTTTTGGAAGATAGAATACTTGAAAATATAGGAGAAAACTTTATGAAAAAGTCCTTAGTAGCACAGAAAGTAGCAGAAAGAATCAACAACTGGAATCTCATCATTTTATAAAAGCTTCACTACTGGAGAAATCACCAGCTGAGTTAATAGACAACCCACAATGTGGTGAAAAAATTACCAGCTGTTCCTCAAAGCACTACTATCTAGAATATATAAAATTCAAAAAAGGGGCCCCCAAATATAAAAACTAAGTTAAAAAATGAGTATCTGAAATAAACAGACATTTCTCAAAGAAGTAAAAGCAGCAAATAAATATACGAAAAATTGTTCAATATCACTGGTCATTTGACAGATGCATATGAAAAAAACACTGAGAAAGAATGGCTGCTATCAAGAAATCAATAACAAATGCTGGCTGGGTGTGGGGAGGAAGGAACCCTTCTTCATTGTTGATGGGAGGGTAAACTGAAGCAACCACTGTGGACATTAATATGGAGATATCTCAGACAAGTAGCATTGGATGTACCATTTGACCCACCTATTCCTCTGCTAGGTATCTTCCCAAAAGAATTAAAAGAATCACACCACAGTAACATTTGTGCACCCATGTTTATAATGACACAAGTTGTAATAGCAAAAACTTGGAAACAGCCAACTGCCCATCAACTGGAGTTTGAATAAAGATGTGTTGCTGGAGTACTACTTGGCCACAAAGATGGAGAAACTACAGACATTTATAGCTAAGTGGATGCACACTGAGGCCATACTCAAGTGAAATTAATAGGACACACATGTAAATACCAAATAGTTTCTCTGGTGTGAAAAAGCAAAAGTATAAATAACTATCAACATGTATAACTGAAATTGTGTAATAGGAAGAAAAGGTAAAAAGAGTAGAGGAAGTGGGATCTGTAGGGGAAAGGTAAAAAGGGAAAAGGAAAAACACTGAAACAATGTCTTTGTAAACAGGGATAGATAGAGGTCATGAAGGGAAAGCTGGGGAGTAGGGAAAAAACAAGAACCAAGACAAGTCATGTAAAAGTACAAGATCCCAATGATTAATGTAATTATTGTACACCTAAAATATACCAATAAACATAATTTTAAAAAGGAAAAAACGAATTAACACAAAAGACAAAAATATTCAGGGCACCATACTTAACATATCAAGTTTATAATTTAAGGCCACTTCATGAAAGTTGGAGGAATACATATGTACTCTAGCAAATTATTTTCCAATATCTAAGTAATTAATAATAATGATTTTATACAAACTACACAATATAATACTGTATCTGCAGTTTTTCTGTTTCAAAAGCTATATTTTCCACTTCACATTTTAAAATCAGAATCAGAATAAGGATATACACATAGTTTTTTATTATGTCATTTAATTTTCCAATAGTTTAAAATGCCCCATCTTCTCTATTAATATCTTTCATTATTGAAAAAACAGAATAACATGTTGTATATAACTTCTTCCATTATGAATGGGTCGTCTCATTAGTATTACTTTGCATTTAATATGCCAAACTATAGCAAGAAGGTACACCTTTTTATGTCTATTACATTTTTACTCTATTTTTTCTCTTTTTATTATATATACATAGAATGACTTACCCCATCCATTTATTTTACTACTCATATTATTTTATGTGTTCACAGAGAGGTTCAGTAGATTTCTTGGAAGCCTGATATTATTCAGTCTTTGTGTTCATTTCATTATTCAAAATATTTTAATCAAAGAAATTGACTCATTTACCTTTAAGGTAATTATTGATTGGCAGGATGTTTTTACTATAATTTTAATAATTGTTTTCTAGTTTTATTGTACTGCAATTAGTTTTTTCTCCATTTCTAATTGCCCTTCCTTTTGATAAATTCTTTCTTGCTATCTACATTGATTTCTTACATTGTATTTTTCATTGGTCAATGGTAGATTTCTCTTTTGTGATTTCTAATCTTAAAAAAATGTATATAACAAATTATGTTGAGGTTACAATAACATTGATCATTTAAACATGAAATGAAACAAAAGACTTAAAAGTGTTAACAAAAACTGGAGCAATTCACTTCCTGTATTAATTTTTGATATACCACTTTACATTTTTCTATGTTTTCTATCAGCACAATAAGTTATTATTTTTAATTATTTTAGTTCTAGTTTTCATTTTAAAAGATGAATGTTTTATACACCATATTTAGAGAATTATTGTAAATTTTTAGAAATGGGGAAAACTAATTTTTTAGAAATATTTTATTGATGAAGTATCAATTTTAATTTTATGAAATTATATTAAATGATGTGCACTTAACAGAAAATAAGATATCAGATAAAATAAAACAAATTTTATTACATGAGCATCTAAAATAAACATCTATATTTTCAACAACTATTTGCCTGCCGAAAAACCTAAAAAAAATAACAGCAGAAATAAATTTCTATGTGAACTATAGTGAAAGTTTCCAATGAAACTCTAACAAAAATAATCTTTTCTTCATTTATCACATCTAAAACAGTCTTCTCACATGACAACAGCAAGTTCCATATATGTCTTGTTTTCACTGATAGCAAGTGTACTTAACTTTCTCATACTGTTTGACAGGCCATAATTGTCAACTCTCATCCTTTTGTCAGGAGCTTTATATTATATAGCGTGCTCTTAGCAATAAAATGAAGGATCTATAAAATAAAATATTAAATATATAGAGTAGTTAGAATAAACAACATTTTCCATGCTTTTTGTTTACTAAAAAGTAACAAGAGAAATAATTTCCTATGTGAAATTAAGTGAGAATACAAATAAAATTCTAATACAAAAAATCTTTACTTCAATTATAAAACCAATGGCAGCTTTAACATAAGAACAAAGTATTTCTTATACAAGTACCAGTTACAATGATTGCAAATGTGTTTTGTTTTCCTATCTTCTTTGGTAGGACATAATTGAAATCTCATCCTGTTTTCGTACAGGTTCTTATGATGTTTTACCTGTCTGTTGATTGGCCTGCTCCAGAATTCTTTTGCAGAATGTTTGGGCAGATATAGATTGTTCTTCCTTTGTTGTAATTAATCACATCAATTCCATTCTCAATTGTCCAAGAAAATTTCTCCATGATATTTTGTATTTGTTTTGTATTACTATTCATGATATGTTTAGGATCAAGAAAAACACAACCATTGTTCAGTGCTTTGTTTTTCCAGTGACATCATAGTTGCTATATAACTCATCTACAGTATTTACTCTGACTTTTGTGTTTGTTTTTTTTTTAAATATGACAATTTCTGGCTTCGTTTGTGTTGAGGATTTACTATCACTCTGTTTGTTTGTTTGTTTGTTTGTTTTGAGAATCTTGCTACATAGTTCAGGCTACCTTTGAACTCACTATATAGCCCCAGCAGAACTTCAATTCACAGGAAATTCTTGTCTCTGACCCCCAATTGTTGGGATTACAGGCATGTACTACAAAGCCCATCTTTATTATCAATCTTCTCATCATGGTATAATGTTGATATTATAAATATTACTTTATTTTTCTTTAGCATATAGGAGGTCAATTTTATAGCTTTCAGAAATCCCAAAATTTTATAATACATTTCTCTATTATGAACTCACAAGTTTTTTGTTGTGTTGTCTCATTGAGTTTATAGATACATTTTAGGTATACAATACAGTTACATTCATCATTGGGGTCTTTTACCTTTACCTGACAGGTCTTGGTTCTCATTTTTTCCCCTTGTCCCTGTGCTAGCTTCACCCCTCCTCACTTTCTTATAGTTTTTTCTTTTCACTTATTTCCTTTCTGCTATCCTTCCCAATTCCCCAACACCTTTTGCCCTTTTCTTACTATTTCACATTGTCAATTATACCATTAGGACCTTGTGTACAATTAGAGTTTTTCATACCAGAGAAACTATTTGATATTTACAAAGCTGTAACTTACATATTTCCTTTAGAGTACCTCAATATGCATCCATTTCCCATGAATGACTGTAATTTGTCATTCTTTATGGCTGTGTAGTATGCCATTTTATAGAACAATCACATTTTCCTTATCCAGTATCCAACTGATGGGCAAATGGGCTGTTTCCAAGTTTTAGCTATTACAAACTGTGTCACTATAATTTTTTTTCATATCCCTGATATGATTCTTTAATTCTTTTAGAAAGATACCCAACAGGGGGATGGCTAGGTAAAATGGATCCTCTAATCAAGTTTTATTTTGTTTTTCAAAAATCTCCACTTCGTTCTCAAGAATAGTTTATGTCCTTGTCAATTGTTGTCTTCTTAGCTAATAGAACATCAATGGGTATCCAGCAAACTAATTTTCAAATGTGACATTGGATTATTTTTTTAAATAGGTGCAACAAGTCTGTTCACAATGTCAGTTAATTATTGAATGAATATAGACCTGGTGGTGGAGTTCCATGATAAATTTCTAAATGAAAAGTGTAAAATGTCTTCTCAACTACCAGGGTATACATATTTTTAAACCATATTTGGAAGATTATTTTGCACATATTGCCAAAACTTTCACAAATATAAAATGATATAAGTTGTTTGTCAATTAAAATATATTCAGTGCATAAATTACTTCACAGTTTTTTAAAAAAAGCTTTCATAAAATGAGAGAATAAAAGCCAAATTCTAGGACTTTTTTCTTTTTTCTTTCTTGATGAGTCTTTTTGTCCTCAAAATTGTGCAATTTTGAAAGAATCAGAACTATCGAGTGTCATTATTGTCCTAAAAATCTCAATGCTGTGTCACTTCTCCAAAACTCCTTTAGATTTTGGCCATTAGACTAATAAAGTCCCGCTATAAAGGTTTTTACTTCCAATAGTAAGATGCCATTATAAATATAACTTTGAGTATTACTTTTGATGAATATAGAATATTTTACTTGTATTTGATTATTATTGTATTCAAAACATTTTATACTGTATTATCCACTACAATTTCCCAAAACAAATCACAGTGTTGCCATTCCATTCAATAGGATTCATCCCTAGGAAGGATCTAATAATATTTTCTGATCTACTTTTAACACTGGATCATTCAGGAAAACATCATCATTTTGTAACATTTTGATTAGTCAAATATTTATTTACATTATCATTTTCATTCTCATCCTAATCAAAGTCTTCTCTACTCTTCTGTCATGTCTTGCTAACTGCTTCAGATTATATGATCCAAGTTATGATCCATACCTGAGTCATCTGATGACTTACTTTAAACCTCCTCCCAAAGTTGAAAAAGTGAATACTCATGTGACATTCTATAGAATTGGGCTAATTCTCAAATATCAAAATAAAAACCATGAATTTAAAATACAAAAGCACAAAAAATGCAGCATGGAGCATAATATGGGTAATACTTTCCATTTTCACTTTCATACATATGCACAAAGCTTATCATTCAATTAAGTGAGTGAACACAAAGATTGGCTCCTGTATTCCCTCAGCACAGCAACTGAGACATAGTAATCTACTGTTAATGTTAAAGCACATATTTTCATTAGAAAAATATAGTTAGGGTGTATTTTTCCCATCATGATACCTATTGCTAGAACATTCTGACTATGTTTATTCTTCAAAATTCATATATTTTTTCAATATTTTCTTTTTTATTATCAACTATTTCAGTTTAGCAAGTCTTGAAATATTGGTCTGGCAACTAAAATTCTTTCATTTTTAATTGGTCTAGCAAAATCATTCTGTCATTTTCATTTTTTAAAGGATAAATTTGCTGGATGTAATATTCTTGATTCAGCACTCTCTTCTAGGCTTTAAGGCATCACTGAGTTTCCTTTCACCCAAATTGTGACAGACATTCTAATTTTTTCTTATAATATAATTATAAGAATATAACAATATAATAGTCTTTTTATCTGTAAACTTAATTTCATCAATGTAGGACTTGAGTAGATTTAGTTGAATGTGATGCCCTTTCATCTTTTTTTTTTTTTTTTTTTTTTTTTTTTTTTTT
>NW_022900985.1:192181-285938 GCF_012274545.1 Fukomys damarensis | reverse complement strand
TTTTTTTTTTTTTTTTTGGTACTGGGGATCGAAGTTAGGTTCTTGGGCTTGGAAGGCAGGTGCGGAATCACTGAGCTAAATCCTGAGCCCCCTGCCCTTTCATCTTTCTATGAGTTACCATTTGTTTTCTCTGGCTAATTTATTCTGCAACAAAACTTCTACTGTATTTCAGTGGTTTACGTTTCTGTTTAGGTTCAACACTAGGTTGTTTTGGGTTTTTTTTGTTTGTTTGTTTTATTTTGTTTGTTTTTGCTATGGCTTTGTAGTATAGCTTGAGGTCCAGTATAATTATACCTCTATGAGTGTTCTTGATCAGAATTGCTTTGGTTATTCAGAGTCTTTGAAGATTTCAACAAAATTCATGATTTTTCTGCTTCTGTGAAGAATAGTTCTGTTTTTTTAAATAAAAATTTCACTGAGTCCATAAATTCAATGAGTGTTTTAATAATATTAATTCTAAATATCAAGGGATGTCTTTATATATTCTAAAGTCATTTTCAATTTTTTAAATAAGAGTTTGGTATTTTTTAACTTTACTTTTATTGTACATAATTGTCACATATTAATCACATTCACCATAGAGAATCAGTACCTGAACATAATATATAATATGTAATATATATCCCACCCATATTCCCATTTACCAAAGCTTTGTTTCCATTTTTTTCATTCTCTTTTTTCTTTTCCTTCCCCCTTCATTCTGCTCATTTGAACATTTTTTCATACTTCTCAATGTCATCCAATTTTCCATTACAGAGATATTGAATTTCTTTAATTTCTTAGTTTCTTAGGTGTTTAGTTATTTTTGAAGTTGTAACATTATTTTATTTCCTTCTCAGTGCACTCATTTTTGATGTATAGATATGTGAATTACACATGTACCTCAGTTTAACATTTGTTTTATAATCTGGGGAAATATGGTTGCATTTGTGTTTTAATTGGGAAGGTAATTATGGTTGTTTTCCACTCAATACAGTTTGTGAGTGGAAGCAATTTTTTTCTGAATGCTTTTGTTTCTGAATCAAATTGTTTGCAAAAAGATGAATTTGTGAACTGAGGTAGTACTATATTTTTGGGAACTGATTTTGCATTATGCCACTTTGTTGAATTTATCAGATTTTTATAAATCCTGGTGCAACCGTTTTTACATCTTAAATATCAAAACACATAATCTTCAAATAGAGATAATTGGACTTCTTCCATTTTTCTTTGCATTCCTTGAATTTCTTTCTCTGGTTGATCTGTGATTTTGAGAACTATATTAAACAGGAATTATAAAAGTAAACATTCCTTTCTTGTTTCAGAAATTTGAGGAAATTCTTTCACTTTTTTCCCATTTACTATATTTTTTCCATTTACAATATTACTGGCTGTTGTTTTTCATTTGTGGTTCTTATCATTTTAAGATAAAGCCTTTATATCTATTGTCAGTAGAGTTTTCACATGAAACTCTTAAAATTTCACTAATGTTGCTATAGGCTTTTAATGAACCTACTGACATAATCATGTGATTTTTTAAAACTTTGATTCTAGTTCATTTTTATTTTATTTTTAATTAATTTTATTGGTACATTTTAGGTATACAATATAGTGACATTTATCATTGGAAATTTGTACCTTTACATAATCTATCTTGATTCTTATTGATTCTAGTGAGTTATTATTTTATGTATATTGAACAATCCTTTTATTGCTGGGATAGATGCAATGGTCACAATGTATGATCTTCTTACACTGGTGCTGAGTTCTTTTAGGGAGAACCTAACAACATTTTTCTTTATATACTTTTCAAGGACATAAGACTGCCATTTTTCTTCTTTTGTTGGGTTCTTACCTGATTCCTTACTAAGTATTCTATATTCATTGAATTTGGGAGGCTATTTTCCCTTTCTATTATATGAAAATTTTGAGGATCTTCAGTGTTTCCTTTCTTTTGCAGCAGAACATTTCTTCCAGTGTTTCTTAGAATTAGAAGGCCTTAAAATCCATACTCTATATTTTGGAAAACTGAGGAAGGATTTCACTTTTAAACATATTTATGTGATATTATATATGATGCATGCACATGTTAGCAAAATTTATAACAGCTAATTATTGAAAACAGTCTAAAAGTATATCAATAGATGAAGCAATAAAGAAAACATGGTATTTATATACAATGGAGTACTATTCTGGCACAAAGAAAAATAAATCTCAATCCTTTTTAGGAAAATGTGTATTCCTCAGGACCACAACATCAGGTGAAATGAACCAGACACAGAACGTTAAATATGACATGGTTTCTTTTATATGAGTAGCTCAAGCTATAAATAAGGAATAAAATAAAAGATACATAATAGGTAATAGTGACATAGATCTTTTACAAATGCAGAGGGAGCCAAGAGATGGAATCAAAAAGAAGAAAAGAGCAGGGGATGATTAAAAGAACTAAGACATTGTATGTACACATACCACTCTTCATAAGGAACATAATCATTATATATTGCAAATATCTACTAATTACAAAAATTAAAATTATTTAAAAGTAACAAAGGTCTTTAGAATTTAGTTTCAAAGCCATGAGGCTCTATATTTTTTCTATAGTTAACATGATCTTAATTTTTGCTTTAATTTCATTGTTACCAATGGGTTTAGATACCAATTTATATTAAACTATATGTCTAGGACACTGTCATTTACTTTGGATTCTTCACTTTGTTGGAATATAAGTTTTGGAAATTATTTCTGATAATTCTCTGGATTTAAGTAATGGCTTATCATTTTGCTTTTATATTTCTGTATTTACTGATTTGAACCTTTTCTTCCTTTAAATAAAACTGACCAAAGTTTTGTCTATCTTTATCTTTTAAAATGACCAGTTTTGATTAACTGATGACTTTTTAGTTTCATTAAATCAATTAATTTTCATTCTGATATTTATTACTTCTCATACACTACTGGTTTGGGACTTTGTGCTTCTCTAGGGCCTAGAGACAGGTCATTACATTATTTATTCGGATGTGCCTTATTTATAGAATGTATGTATTCAGAGTTATAAACTCCTAAAAAATATTCTTTAAATTTTTTTCTTTTCTGTGTATTTCCAAATAGCCTATCTTCAATTTTATTTATTCCTCCTTCATTGATCTATTTTTATAACATTGTTTTCTATTACAATGTAAATTTTACTTAATGTAATTTTCAGCTTTAGCCTTTCTGTTTGGTTTTATTAATTTCTTCAATCTCTAAGTTTCTTTGCTCTGTGTTGTCTTTAGCCTGCGTTTCCTTAAAGTGCCTATTATTAATATTCCACTGAAGAGTATTCAGACATCAATTGTATATATATATATATATATATATATATACTCATTTTATGTTAATTAGGTGAAGTCATTTTTCCTTGAAAGTTCTTGACATATGTGTATATTATCTGCACACTAAATTATGTATCTATTTTTAGTCTTTGTAATTTATCTTTATGCTTCCTCTCTCCCATAAGTTCCAGACTGGCTACTTATTTTCCTTAGGCCTATGAACACTTCTTTTAATAGCATATGTCTCCCTATGTTCAGGTTCCACAAACTGCTGTTTGCATTTTATAACTATTTCAACAAAGACAAGATAAATGTAGGCTTTCCCAAAATTTACAGTTATTAATATGTTGTTCAGAATGAACAGAGTATTTAAAATGGTAGTTTATCCAGATAAACTGCTTCTACATAGATCAAGAATAGGTCCATTATCACAAGCCCATATTAAGCTCCACAATATTTTGTATTACTACATTCTCACCGTGATGGAAGCAATCCAAGGCTTGTATCAATAATTAGATGCTCACCTGATTTTCTTCCCCAGGTAGACAATTTCTTTCTTTATGCTATGCTGTTTCTACACTCTAAGTGGTGCTGGCTTTCTTTGCAATACTACCAGTACTGACTTCTATCAACTTCCTGCCTCACTTTATAGTAGTGGGGTCCTTTTCCCTATATGGCTGAGCAATTGGTTGTGGCAGTCAGCTTCCTAGCTAATAAGGATTCAGGGGCTCTGTCTGCATGTGAAGATCTAGATATAGGATTCAATATAGGATATATAATTCTATATAGCATTGGGTTTCATTCTTGTTAGCCTGGTACTGATTTTCAGGTCTAAGATCTAAGATCAAATCTTTGTATCTCTAGCAGGTAGCATCCTCATGTTTCACTACTTGCAATTACAGGAGGAATTAATTCTTGGCAGCTTTCCAAAATAAGGCACTATGATTTCTAAGTTTTCTTCTTTACATCTTGTAAATGTGGGTTGCATGAATAGTTGTTCAAATTTATATCTTTATAAATTGCAAGTGTGTTTCACTAAAGGGCCATCTTGCTCTCAATCTCTTAATTTAAATTTAGCAGAAAGCTAATACTGTATTCACAAGTGCTGATAATAGATCATGTGCACTATATATTATAAACAATATTATTTTACCAAATGGGAACTAAGAAGAGAGTTCAAAACCTAAGAGATTATTTCAGTAGATGTAAAAAATACTTTGATGGGAGTCAACAGTGATTAAAAACATCTAATAACAGGTGTTTACAACAATACCAACTAAAATAATACCAAATGGGAAAACAAAGAAAATTTTGTTATTTCACCACAGATGCTATAACAAAATATGATAAAGTGGCTGGTACATAAATACTAGAAATTCATTTTCACCATTCAAGAAGTGGTAATTCCTTGCCAAGAAGTGGTAAGGTTAGATGAAGCCTTCTTTATTTCAGCGCTGAAAGCCCAAGTGATGAAAGAACTTAGAGATAATTATTACATTTTTTGTCCAAAGCTTATCATAAAAAATAAAAAGATAACATCCAAAATGAGACTAAAATATTTGAAATAATATATCTGATTGAAGAATTATTTTCTTAATATTAAAAAAGTCATTTGCAATTAAACAACAGAAAGACAATCAAATTTTAAAATGGGCAAAGAACTTCAATAGATGATGAAACATCTCTTGAAAGATAATGCACAAAGGGCCAAAAAAGATATGAAAAGATAGTCAACTTCATTAGTAATTCAGGAAATATATAGTAAATTACAAGGAGATACTATATTTATACTCTAACTCTTTAATTAGTAAGTCAATCAGAAAAAGTGTTGATGAGGGTATTAAGAAATTTAAACCTGCTTCCATTCTTGCAATTTAAAGTAATAAAAATACTTTGGTGTTAAACCTAGAGTAGCTTTATAACCCAGAAAGTCTACAAATAAGAATTTACCTATAATACACATACAAATATTCTTACATGCACATAACTTTCCATAGCTAAAAGGGGAAACACCAATTCATGTATAATTAAGCAAAATGTGATAGATCTGTACAATAGAATATTATTCCAATCTCTATACTTAAAATAAATTGTAGTTGTTTTGGAAAGATACCCAGCAGAGGGATGGCTGGGTCAAATTGAACCTCTAGTCCAAGCTCTTTGAGGTATCTCCATATTGATTTCCACAGTGGTTGTAGCAGTCTGCACTCCCACAAACAATGGAGAAGGGTTCCAATGTATGCGCACCCATGTTTATAGTGGTACAGTTTGTAATAGCTAAAACCTGGAAACAGTCCATTTGCCCATCAGTTGGAAACTGGATAAAGAAGATGTGTTTTTTTTTTTATAAAATGGAATATTATTCAGCCATATATAATGAGAAAATAGATTCATTCATAGGAAAATGGATACATGTTGAAGATATACTCCTAAGTGAAATAAAAAGTCACACATGTGTAAATACTGAATAGTTTCTCTGGTGTGAATAAACTGTAATAATACATAAGATCCTAATAAGATTACTGACTTGTGAAATGGGAAGAAAGGGGCTAAAGCTGTTAGGAAGGTGGGAGGGGTAGGGGAAGGGTAATCAGGGAAAAGAAAATAATGTGAGATAATGAAAAGATGGAAATAAAGTGTTTGCAGATGGGGAGGGGAGGGGACAAGGGGGAAAAATGAGAACCAAGACCTGTCATGTAGAGGTACAAGATCCCAACAATGAATGTAACTTACTGTATCCTTAAAATGTACCAATAAACTCAATTAAAGAAAAAAATAAATAAATTTTATATCTAATACTGGTTAAAATGGTAAATTTTATTTCAAGTATCATCTGGCCTTGAGACTAAACAAAAATACTCTTATGAATGCAACATGGGTGCAATATGAAACCCTAGATGAAGGGATAAAAGCTGAAAATAAGGAAATTATAAGCCACATATTACATGATCTCATTTTAACAAAATGTGCAAAATCCATAGTAATAGAAATCACTTTAGTGATTGCAAGAATATAGAAGAATGGAGATGAAAATACTATAGTATTTTGAGAGTGTATGTTAAATAATAGCCTAATTTTATGAAATAGATGAAAACAGAAAGTTGGTAAAATAGGAACAGAGAATTGAAAAAAGACACATTTAAACAGAAATGATATATTTAAACTAGCATAATAAGTCAATGAGTTTGATAACCTAGATAAAATGCATAAAATGAAAGAACAAAATGATAATAGTATAAAATGAAACAACATTCAAATTAACTAAACTAAAGAAAATTTATTTTCCAGAGTTCTCTATAGGGGGGCCTAAAACTTTTTTTTTTAATTCTTAATTTCAAAGAAACAAATACTTCATAAGTTTTATACATTGACTCAAAAATATACGTAACACTGCAACATAAATTCTAGAAAGTATAAACTTTGGGGCTCAGAATGATTTTAGTGATAGAGTAACTGGGCAAAATAGATTTTAATAAGATAATAAAACCTCTGAATTTTCACTTACATAGATGCAAATTGTTATTTTATATTATCAATAAACTAACAGGTGGAACACTGTAACCATTTAAAATAACCCATGAAAGATTCTTAATTTATCTAAAATATAAAACAAGAAACCTACAACGGGAAATGTATCTGTCATTACATATCTTCCATTTAAAAAAGCCGATGAACAAAGAAGACAAGGTGCAGTCTGAGTAATACTTACAAATGGTAGTGTCTTGATCGAGATTTTTTCTCCTTAAAAATAAGGTATTCCTGTAGGTAATGGGAGCAGATCATTTGGTATTGGTATATTGTTTTAGGTAGCTGATTATTTTCTGATTAACAATTCTATTTTAAAGACAACTAGGTTTTGCCGTTTTGTCACGTCATAACAGTACTAAATTTTTGGCAGTGTGGTTCTTTTAGTTTCAGTGTGGCACTTAAAATGTTGCATGGAAGATGTAGTATTATTACCAGTACTCACGTCTGCATTGTATCTGTGCGTTCTCTAGTAAATTTTATGTATTTGATAAATTTCTATAAATATTTATCATTTTCCTTTTCCTGTCTCGAAATGAAAACAAGTGTGTAAAAATGCAATGATAATGTGCATAGTGGTGCACTCTAAGTGAAATAATGTTCAATAAAAATGTTAAAACTGTTTAAAAATTATCTCCCCTTAAGGATAAAGGTGGAGGCAGGGAAAGGGTTTTAGCAAGTGGCCTCTACTGGGTGGGGGAGGGTGTAAAAAGGATATTTACACCAGCTGTTGTGCAACTAAGTATTGCCACTTTCTGGTAGAAAAAGCTCCAGCTCATCACACAGTATTTCTCTACCTCGCCTCTTTTTTAGTACGCTTTCCCTTTAATTGCGCATGCGTACCATGCGCAGTGGCTCCATTTAAAAAAGATCCGGCGACACTGCGTATAAACTTACTCTTCACTTCCTTTGAGAACTATTTAATTTATTCAGCCAAACAGTCAAATTGTGTCTGTTTTTCTTAGGTAAACTCGCTCCTGTGTCCTCAACTTTTACTTAAAATGTGGGACGACCCTCGAATTTGAAGATAACATTTAAAAATCCATCCGCGGAGTGACACTTTTCGTAAAAAAAGCTAAAGCTCAGGGTCAAGATGGTGGTCGTACAACTCAGATCTGGAAACATTGGTGAACAGGTACCAGAATGGTAGGAATCTCGGGATTTGGAAGAAAGTAAAGTTGCTAGGTGCAGTTTTTACTTGAAAAAACGCCGAAGTTTATTGTGCAGCTTAGTTTTCAGGACAGAAATGGATCGGGATTCTGACGATTTCCTGCCGCCGCCGGAGTGCCCAGTGTTTGAGCCCAGCTGGGCCGAATTCCGAGACCCCCTCGGATATATAGCCAAAATCAGGCCCATTGCCGAGAAGTCTGGCATTTGCAAGATCCGCCCACCTGCGGTAAGCTTCCTAAAGGTAAATGGGTTGTATTGTAATTGACCAAGGGGTTAATGTACTGTTTGAAGAGGCCTTGGATTTAGGGATGCAAACCTGTACCTGTTTGAAACCATGTAATTCTCTTTTTACTAACTGAATACAATTTGGAGACATTACGGAAAACTTATCCCAATGATATATTCTATGTGATTATGAAGATTCGAAACGTTTCTACATTGTGCCATTATTGCATCCGTTTTTAACCCCGGAATATTAAACATATATCTGTGCATCCTGTAGAAAACTTTAATATGCTCAGAAGTACTTAATTTATAACGAAAGCAGTGAACAAATTACAGGAATTTGAATATCTGGAATATTTTCGTTCTCTCATATTGCAAGGAGGTATATAAGAAACATAAAAATGGTGGAAATGTGGAGTTCTTGCTAATGATTCGTTTGAGTAGACTGCCCTCTTAGTTTGAAATTTCTGATTGTAACTGGTAAAAGTTTGATGTAGTTAATAAAAGTGGAAACTCATATGAGCTTGGCCCATCATGTTAAACAAAACACATAATATCTAGAGTAGATGTTAACCTTTTTGTTGAGTCTATTGCTCTCTTCTTAAATATCCTGTCTACAGTATGATTTCATGCTATTCTTGATATTGCTAATTATACTTTTATCACAGTGCAACTTTTCCAGATTTCCAGGAGAAAATAGGTTAGGTTTGAACAAGAAAAAGTTACTTTTTGATATATTTATTTTCATAAGAACATTCCTCAGAAGGCAAATGAACTAATTTTTATACAGATATGCCTCTCTCTTTTTTTTTTTTTTAAACTTATCAGGCTAGGCTTGTGGAGATTCCTCTTTTTTTAAGTCTTATTTAGGACACAACAAAAAGTACTGAATCAGGAGATTTGTTTTATTTTTGTTTTGCTTTCAATTCCTTCTTTTCTCAAGAGACAGATTTCTAGACTGTTGGAAACAAAAATAGCAACCAAAATTCTTAAAAAGCAGGACTCTCACAGTGGGAAAAAGACATTTTAGTTATCATGTTCTCTGTTATGCCTTAATTGCCAGTTTCTGTTTTTCCCTCTAGGACTGGCAGCCTCCTTTTGCAGTAGAAGTTGACAACTTCAGATTTACTCCACGCATCCAAAGGCTAAATGAACTAGAGGTAATATTTTATTAAATGGATGTACACTTTATAAAGAAACTTGAACTCTACTCTTGCCATGTAATTTTATAATGATGTAGCTAAGAACCTACTTCAAAATAAAATATATTTAGCTCTAGTCTTACCACTTATCAGATTATTGATCTGTGGAAAAGTTCTCTGTAAAATATCCTAAATTTCTGAAAATAATTGTTGTGTTTTTCTTCTGTGTAATATTCAGGGGTTAGAGAAATATACGTTTCTCTTTTTTTTTTTCCATGTTCACCTATTTTATCATTTTGAATTTTCAACAGATGTAAAGGTCATGACTGAAATAGGGAAACACATTTCTCTTCAATAAAATAGACTATTAGAAGTAAAGGTAGTTTTTTAAAACAGTCAGGCATAAACTCATATTGAGTTTAGTATTAAGTATGGAAAAACAGTTGAATAGTTTGACACTTCCTTTTGATACTCGCGCTTTAACTGTCACCACTGATTGCAAGTTTCATATGAGTGGGTAAGAAAGGAGTAATTTACAGGTGAATTTTATGCCCACATTTTGACATAAGGAAGAAAAATATTTTAATTCTTTTGTTTTATTTGTAGATCTTGGGTGGATATCTTTTTTCTTTTTTTTTTTACTAGGGATTGATCTTGGGACCTTGTGCTTGCAAGTCAGGCAAGATGGGTAGATATCTTAAGAAAATATTAAATTGAACCCTCGTAGACTTGGTCTTATATCCCTAAGACCAAGCACGATTCTTTAAATTGAAAGATGATAGATCTTTAAAGCATTGTCTTCTTAGTTCCTGTTTGATTAAAGCCTTAGCTTCTTTGAACTTTTTATGGATATTTATAATGAGTTAAGCCATGAAGTCTGAGCCCTAGCACATTAGTGGAAAGTTAAAAGTTCTATAGAACAATAGTTATTCCTCCATTTCAGAGTAGGCTAAAGTCAGGCTAATGAATGAGACTATCTCATGGGTTCTTCTCCCCAGGCTCAGACTAGAGTGAAACTGAATTATTTGGATCAGATTGCAAAATTCTGGGAAATCCAAGGCTCTTCACTGAAGATTCCTAATGTCGAACGGAGGATGTTGGACCTGTACAGCCTTAGTAAGGTAAGAACAGTCCATACAATTAGACACGTAGGTTGCCTTAGCCATAAGCTGTTGTATAGCATAGAAGTTATATCTCTATGCCAGGAAGGAAAGAACACAGGCTGGCAGCATTTGTTTATATAATCTTTGATTCCATTAGTAGTCCAGTGATTATTGTCGTAGAAAAGGAGCATGCCCTACTTTCAACCTCATTGCTATTGTTTAGGTCTCTGCATTGTACACACAGTTCATTTATACCCTTGGTTGTATTTTCAGATAGTAGTGGAGGAAGGTGGATATGAAGCCATCTGCAAGGACAGACGGTGGGCCCGAGTCGCTCAGCGCCTTAATTACCCACCAGGCAAAAACATTGGCTCCCTTCTACGCTCACACTATGAACGCATCATTTACCCTTATGAGATGTTTCAGTCTGGAGCCAGTCTTGTGGTGAGGGCCTTAGGTGGTTTGGGAACTGATGTAATTTATTTTTGTTTCTTACTTTTTTTTCTTGGTTGAGCTTACTGGATGAGTACTGGACAATTATTTTCTTCTAAGGGGTTGATGTAAACTAATATATTTTATGAATCAGTGCTTAGATTTGGTCCCAAGAAAACAGGTTCATATGCAGAGTTCTCTTTAAAGCAAAAGCACAGTGCAATTTTAAAGATGTGTATTCTGTTATTCGAAAAAAAGTTAAATTGTTTGAGCCACAAGTTTGTTTGCCAGAGGTTAGAGTTGAAGGAATCATTTATTTGTTAATTGAAAGGTGACAATTTCTGCTACTCCTTTTTTTTATATCCAGGAATGTAATGCATACCCATATGACAGTGAAGATAAAGATAAGGAGTACAAACCTCATAGCATCACTCTGAGGCAGTCTGTGCAGCCAAAGTTCAGCAGCTACAGTCGACGGGCAAAAAAACTACAGCTTGAGGTGAGAGATTGTGTCTTTCCATTTTGTAAGCTTCCAGATTATATTTGGAACTTATGCTTGTTGGAATAAATTTCTGAAAGGATTGTTTTTGTATATACAACTGGTTCAAAAAGAAATTAAGACAAAACGTAAGTTATTCAGTAATGGTTATAGTTTTATTATATTTTTCTTACAGTTCTATTTTTTTTATATTTGGAAATGAAAATTATTTTTAAATAGTTATTAGGTATTTTATAACTCTTAAGCTGTTTTTGATAAACTGAACAAATATATTCATCATACATACAAATCCTAGAAAGGAAGTCCCCGCATACTATACAAGGATACATAGGAAGCACCACTACTGGTTAGGAAATATTAGTATTGACTTGTTAGCAATTTTAGCATGATGTTCCTATATTGCAGAGGACTTGTCTATGTGATGATATCACAGACAAAAATTGCCTACTGTACACAACATCAACAGTTAGATTTGGGTTTTTTAGCATAAAAATTAAGACACTTCTTTCTTTTTTAGGTATACTAAGAAAAGGCCATCCTTCCAGCTAGAAAAATTTTTTAAACATGTCATAATTTAGTAAAATATTAAAAATACATACAATACAGTTTTCTTACTTTTGTGTTTATATGTCCCTCCTCCACAGACTCAGTTCAAGACCTTGTACTTGGTAGGCAGGAGCAACACCACTGAGCTAAATCCCAGGCCCCCTCTAAGCCAGTTTTTAGTGTTCACATAATACAGTTTTCATAACACTGTTTAACTTTTTATGTTAGGTTCAAGTTGAGTGTTTTGTGACTAGTGTAAAACTACATTTTGCCATATTTTAATTGAGGGTAGACCAAAGAAGCTAGAAAAATTAAATTGGATATTATCAAAATTCATTTGGATTCTGCATTAATGGTTCATTTCTGCATAGAAGAAACTGAATCTGAGGAGAGGGAAAGGGGGTCAGGAAAGGAAAATGAGCACACAGTAATTGGGAACCAAGTAAAATTCTTTTGAAAGCTGTAAGTACCGAAAAAAAAAAAAAAGAAAAATGTTGTAAAAACCAGCCTAGAATATAAAAGTTTTCAAGATCAAATATAGCTGTAGAAATGGAGGACTTAAAAATACTTTCAGTCATTTTTTTCCCTCAGAAGAAACAAAGTTTTTTGTTTCATTATTTTTAGAATATGTGGGATAGATGATAATTATAGTCATCTTACAGAATTGGTATATACATATCACATCTTGATCATTTTTAATATCCTTTCTTCTCTCACCTTCCTTTCTTCTTTGCTAAGATCTTTTTTGTGTCTTAACAGGGTCTACCTACCTGTTCCTTACTATCTTTTTTGACTTTCAGATTGCTTACATTTCAAATCTCGAATAGACCAAGTAATACTTAACTTTGTCTCTGATTTCACATAATGCTATAGTTTAAAAATCTACCCATTTTTCTACAAATGAATCAAATCCATCTTTATTTTTGGCTAAGTTGTGATCTGTTGTATCTTTGTACCATATTTTCTTTTGGCATTCCCCTGTTGGTGATCATGTAGACTTCTTACATAGGTTAGATATTATGAGTTGTGGTGTTATAAGCATGATTATCCATATTCATTCTAATATGACAAGTTCAACTCTTCTGGCAAGATTCCTGGAAGACATATAGCTAGTTCAAATGGAATTTCTGTCTTTATTTTTCAGAAATCTCCGTATTGATTTAAAGTAATTGTACTAGTTTATGTTCCCATCAAATATGTGAAGGATTTCTTTTCCCCATACCCTTGCCACCATAGGCTTTTTAATTCCAAGACAGTAACCATTCTTAACAGGAATTTCTGTGTTTTGTTTTACATTTCTCTAATGGTCCAAATTGCTGAACATCTTTTCAGGCACTTATTGGTTATTTGTACTTCTTTTTCTGTTTGTTTTGTGAGGTTTTGTTTTGTTTTGTTTTGTTTTGTTTTTTTGCCTGAAAAGTAGTTGATATGGTGTTTTTCCCTTTCTATTTGTCTCTCTACTCTTTTGGTTGTTTGTTTTGATGTGAAGAAGCTTTTTAGTTTGATATGATAGCATTTGTTGATTCCTGCTCTGGTATTTTTTGTTACTGAGTTTCAGGAAATCTTTGCCTATGTGCTCAATAGTTTTGCCAATTTGTTTTTCTTTCAGCAGATTCCGCATTTGTTTTTATATTTAGGTTTTTTTATTCATTTTGATTTTAGTACATAGTGAGAGATTGGATCTCACTTCTTTTTCTGCATGTGAACAACCAGTTTCTCTGTCTCTATTTTTTAAAAGGGGTAATTTTTTATTCCAGCCTTCATTAGTGACACCACTGTCCAAAATCAAATGGCTGAAAGTACTTGCAGATATTTCTACATGTTCTGTTCTGTTTTGTTCTGTTCTTTGGGTTAAGGTCTGCTTTGTGCTGGTACCATTCTGTTTTTAATATTATAATTTTGCAAAATAATTTGAAGTCTGGTATTCTACTTGGCTATTTTGAGTCTCTTATGATTGTATATAAATTTTAGGATTGATTTTTCTAGTTCTGTAAATAGTGCTGTTGGTATTTTTTTATTGGAATTTTGTATCAAAAACAGTGATGTATTTCAATTTTCAAATGTCCCCTCAGTCTTTTTTTTTTAGACATTATACTTTTGCTACAAAGATCTTTCTCTTTCTTAATTAGATTAATTTTTAGCCATTAAGGGATTCTTTTTAACATCTTGTGAATGATACTGTTTTCCTGATTTAATTTTTCTTCATAGATGCATATTGATATTTAGGAATGCTATTGATTGTTATGTACTGATTTTTTTATCTGTCCCTTTGCTGAAATTTGTTTATGAGTTATAACAGTTTTCTAGTGACATACTTTGCATTTTTTGTGTAAAGGATGAAGTCATTTTAAATAAGGATAGTTTGACTTCTTTCTTTAGTATTTATATTACTTTTTCTTCCTAATTGCTCTGACTAAAGTTTTGAATTTTGTAATGATTACAGGAGTGATGAGAGTTTATATTCTTGTCTGTATTTCTGATTTTAGAGGGAATGCTTTCTCCTTTTCCTTAGTATGTTGTAGGTGTGGTTTTTATCAATTTGAGGTAAAGTCCTTCTGTACCTATTTTCATCAGGGAAAAATTGAATTTTGCTGCATTCTTTTCTTTTCAGTTTCTTGCAAGAATTTGAGGAGAATTGGCCTTAGTTCTTAATCAGTGGTGAAACAATCAGATCCAGGAATTTTCTGATTGGTACAGTTCTTATTATTGCCTACATTTCATTTGTCTTTTATTGTTGGTAGTTCATATTTGTCTAGGAATATCTCTGTTTTTGTTGATTCTCCAATTTATTGAAATTAAATTTTCAAAAATAGTTCATTATAATCAGCTGGAATTCCTGCTGTCCATATTGATTTTTTCATTTCCAATTGCACTGAAAAGACTCCTCCTACCCTTTTCAGTAGATTTGGCTAAGGAGTTACCAGTCTTTTATTTTTTTCAAAAAATCATTTTGATTCATTGATGCTTTGTATTTTTGTTTAATCTAAATATCAGTAATGAGCTCTGATCTTTATAATTTCTAACAGTCTGCAAGTTTTACATATGTGTTGTTCTTGATTTTCTCAGATTTTGAGATGTACATTAAATTAATTTTTAGGAATCACTCTATTTCTAATTTGGGCATTCACAGATACAAACTTCTCTCTTTCAACTGCTTTTACTTTTTACTGTAGGTTTCTGTGTGTTGTGATGCTGTTGTCATTTGAGTGGAGGAGTTTTGAAGTTTCCCTTTGTGTTTTTCTTTGGACCATTGATCATTTCAGGGTGTAATTGCGTGTATAAGTGTGTTTGTGTAGTTTCTGTGGGTTTTTTTGCTGTTGCTTTCTAGTTTCTTCCCCTTATGTTCAGATAGTATGCAAGTTGTTTCAAGTCTGTTCATTAGTTGTTGAACTGATATTTCCATACTGCTGCTTTTTGGTCTAGTTGATGGGTCTGTTTGTGAAAGTGAGTCATTAATCCCTTCGCTGTGATAGCATCAATGTTTAGCTAACTTTTTTTTACTAAAATAACTTGAGGAAATTTCATGTGCACCAATAAAAGATGCTTATATATTTGCAATTATTATTTCTTGATGTTAAATTATACCATTTACATTATCATATTAAATAATCCTCTGTCACTTTTTGTTTTGGCTTGAAATCCTCTTTGTCTGAATACAGAAGAGAAACTCCTGCTTGCTTTTGGGTTCTTGTTCAATGGTGTGTCATTTTTCATTTTTTCACCTCAGTCTGTGTGTTGTCGTATAGATGTGATATGTCTTTGTAGAGTGTAAATAATTGGGTTGTGTCCAACCTTCTTATCTTTATGTTTTGATTGGGTTAGCTCCCCAATCAAACTTTAAGATGAATTAAAGTCAGAATTATTATTGAAGGAATTAGCTTAATTCTATTATTGCATTATTTTTCCTTTGCTGATTTTCCCAACTAATTTCCCAGCTAGATGCATTCTTTGTTTCAGATTCTTTTTGTTGTTCTTTCAGATTCTTTGGTGACTTTGGTGCCTCTGTGTATATCTCATACTCCCAGGAGTAGTTTATGCAACGCTGATTTGGTTTTCTGAATTTATTTAGTTTTTGTCATGGAATTTTTTTATCTCTGTCAAGTATAAAAAAGATTTTTCATGATATATTAATCTGTGTTGAAATATATGTTAAATGAAAAACCTAACTCTAAGATCTGGCATTTATCTTTTGTTTTGAAAATATCTTGTTATTTTGATAGGCTTGCTTTTGTAGGTTTAACTTTTCTCTAATATATTTTAGTGTTTCTGTTTGGTTAGAATTTCTTGGATTTTTTTTTTTTTTACTTCAATGTGCAGTCGAAAAATTCTTTACTGGTTGTTTTGGGGATCTATACAGCTTGTTTACTTTGACTTTGAATTTCATAGATTTGAAAAACTTTTTGATATGACTTCAGTGAAACCTTTTTTCTGAATTTCTGTAATTGCTAGAGTGTGTGTGTTTGTGTGTGTGTGTTGTGTGTGTGTGTGTATGTGTTTCTTTTTATTGAGTTTATTGGTACAGTCTAGGTCTACAATACTGTTACATTCATTACTGGGATCCTGTACCTTCACATGACAGGTCTTGGATCTCATTTTTTCCTCTTGTCCCTGTCCTCCCTTCACCCCCTCCTGCCCTCACCATTAACAAACTCTTTATTTCCATTTTTTCATTTTCTCATATTTTTTCTTTTCCCTTATTTCCTTGTCCCTACCCTTCCCCATTTCCCTACACCTTTAGCCCTTTTCTTCCTATTTCACGGTCTTAATTATCCCATTAAGATTTTGTGTACTATTATAGCTTTTCACACCAGAGAAACTATTCGGTATTTACACATGAGTGACTTATTTATTTTACTTAAGAGTATATCCTCAGTATGTGTCCATTTTCCTATGAGTTTTTTTTTTTTTAATGGTTTAGCTTTTGTTACGTAGAAGATAATGGATCCAGCTTTTGTGGGTCTCACATTTTAGTGTATCACTGATACATGATTAACAGAGTTTTTTTTCTGCTGCTCATGCTTTCAGTGAAATTTTTTTTATCCTGGATTTCCACTTGATTTCTTTTCATGATCCCAGTTCTTTTCTTAAATGGTTGTTATTCTTATCATCATCATTATTATTACTATTATCATTATTATTATTTAATTCAATCAGCTCTGTGTCTTTAAGCCCATTTAACATTTTATTAATTGAATCCTTCATCTATTTATCCTGTTTGAGCTCACTGAACCTCCGTGAATGTATTTCTTTCTCGATCCTCTCATTTTAACTATTTGTTTTTTGAACCTTTGCCTGTATCATTCTTTATTTCAGTACCAACAATGGGATCTGCTTTTGGCAAGCAAAGAGTTTTTGTAAATACTTTGTTGCCTTTCCTCATATTTCTATTGTTTTTGTACTGAGGGTTGTGAATCATATAAGTAAAAAAAAAAATCTTGTTGGTTTAGTTTAGATCTATTTAGTGTATGTTTCCCTGTAATGTAACCTTGTCTTTGGTTACATTTGGTTTTTGTTGCTGTTGTTTGTTTTTGTAAGGGTTTGGGGGATCAAATGTATATTTATACATCTTTTCAAACTACTCAACATAATAGTATCAATTACATTGTAAAGAGAGAACAACTACTGGTTATACTGCAGATATATACAACTGTATATAACTCATCTAATTTAAGATATTACCATGTCACACATTTTTAATAACCTGGAAAGACTGATCCAGTACTTGTAACAAATAAGGTGAGACATAAGAGAATAAGGGATAAAAAAAGGAGGAAGAGGGCTGGGGATTTACTCAGTGGTGCTACTGCCTACCTCACAAGTTCAGGGCCCCAAGTTTAATTCCTAGTACCCTCCAAAAAATAAAATAAAATAAAATAAATAAAAAGGGAGGAAGAAAGGAAAACAATAAGTTTAGAAAGAAGAAAAAAATGAGACCTGCATATGAAAGAAAAGAGATGGAGCTTCATAGATAATATTTTTGTATCTTTACTGGAGGAGTAGCTGAGAGCATGTTTGAGAGGTTATTTGCCTGGGTAGGAAAAAGAAAGAAAGAGAGCCAATATAATTGGAAATTTACAGAAAGCTGTGGGAAGGTTGAGCCCAATTAATATACTGATAGTTTCTCTTTTTATCCTCTCTATATAATTCTTGGTGAAAGTAACCTGACATGCCTAGGAGAGATAGTATTTTACCTGAAGCGCCAATAATTGTTATTTTACCTTTTCCCACATATCTATTTTGCATCACTTAAATATGCAAAATGGAATAAGAGAAAGAAACAGTTGTAATTATATCAGTGTGCTGACTCCTTTCTCCCTTTACACTCTCAAATGGAGAAAGTTGACTTGTAGCAGTCATGGGAATCTCAACTTCTGCCCATTGAATTTTAGTCTAGAAGACAGTGATTGAGCTTTCTTCTCTCCTAGAAATTGCCTACCTGCGAATATATATGTGTGTGTAGTAAGGTGGTGGCTTTAGAAGGACTGAGTCTGCATCTCATTTCTTCTGTAGGTAGTTTTTTGTTTGATCTAAATTGTGCTTCTGTGCTTATGGCAAGCTGGAGTTTTTGCTCCTAGCTTATGATTGGATACTTTTGAGTTTGTCAAAAGAAGAAGAGCGCAGTGACTGGTAAGCACATAGACTTGCACTGATTTCTGAAGAGGCATTCTCAGTCTCCACCCCTTTCCCTTATTTTGATAATGGCTGCAGCTTCTGAGTATGCACTTAGGATGCTGTTCTAAATAAGAGAGCTGACAGGTATAAGCTATACCACTCCTCTCTGGCTTTGTGCCAGTGCAAGACTTCCTGTCCTTACCCTATAGAAGTCACTGTATATGCTGCAAACCCAGTGGTGGCTAGAGCTCAACTTTGCCTGGCTTGGAGATAATTCTTTCATTGGTACTGAGTTCTCAGGTGACAGGCAGCATATCCCCTTGGCACAACACTCACTTGTGTTTGAGTGATGGTTGAGTACCTGTTTTGGCAGTATTCTAGTTCTCCAGTGATCATACTGGTCTCAGCTGTTGCATACCCTTGTGACTCATTTGCCCTGTAGATCTCAATGTGTAGTTTCAGGCCACTAGCAACATTGCTATTGTTTCTTGATTTTCAGGGGCCCACCAGTCTTAGACCTTAATGATTCTCTGACTTTAATTTTCTCTAGTGCCCTGGTTTGCAAACGTATTGCTCAAGGGGCTTCTCTCTGAGAAAGGAGTTAGGACAAGTGTGAAGTTTTCTTAGTTACTTCTCACTGCTTGGACAAAATACCTGACACCTTTAAACTAAGAAGGAAAGCATTTGTTTTTTTTTTTTTTTAACCTCAGTTTGTAGACATTTCAGTCCATAGTTGGCCTGCTGCAAGACATGGAGGCATAGGGGAAGAGAAATGATTCATGACGTGGCAAGCACGAAGCAGAAAAACATCATGGAGAAGGAATGATGTATATAAACACTCTCCCATACCATGTCCTCCACGGCCCAACTCTTCCCACTAGTCTTCACCTCGCAGCGTGTCACCTAGCTATCATCCGTGAACTAAAACAGTATACTGGGTTGGGGATTTAGCTCAGTGGATCCACTGCCTGCTTTGCAAGGACAAGTCCCAAGTTCCATCCCTTGTACCAAAGAAAGGGAATTAAAAAAAAAAAAAAAAAAACAGTACATACCCATGATCTAGTGTCACTCAACCAAAGTTCAGTCTCCTCCCAAAGCCCCACCTATAAGAGTTTGAGACTTTGGGAATACATCCAGATATAAAACATAACATTCCTTCCCTTGCCCACAAGAGACCCATGCAGTGCCCTTATGCAAAATACATTTAATCCATCTAACCCAAGTCCAGAGTCTCCTGAATTTGCTGATATCTAAGGCAAACTCTTAGCTGTAAGCTCCTATACAAATGAAAAAAAACAAACAAAAAAACCCAAATACCTCCAATATACAATGGCACAGTAAAACTATGCCCATTTTAAAAGGTAGAAAGGAAAGACATCAAAGCAAAAGCAAAATCCAGCAGTGCAAATATTAAATCTGGCCAGATGTGAACTCCACAGTCCTTGGGTAGCCCTTCTCCTATGACACTGGCTGTAGTTATAGCTCTCGTGGCCTCTTTCTCTAGTCAGCCTTCTTCACTCTTGTGCCTTTCCTCAAATGATCTACCTTCCTGGCTTTTTTAGCTTTCTGAATTCTAGGTTTTCTGGTTTTCCTTCTTATTTTTTCCCCCTGGTACTGGGGATCAAACTCAGTACCTTGAGCTAAATCCCTGGCCCCTACATTTTCTAAGTATAGGATATCATACAGATAATTTGACTTCCTTCCCATTTGTTTCCTTTATATTTTTTCTTTTCGCCTTGTAAAATATCACCTTCTTGAATAAAACTTATAGTACAATATTGAATAAGCACTGAAAGTGTGTACCCATATCTTCTTTCTGGTCTTGGAGCAAACTTTCTGGTCTTGGAGGAAATTCCTTCAGTTTTTCCTGGTCATCTCATTGTTGGTAATGGATTTTGTCATTATATAACCTTTACTTATTAAAGTATTTGATGTTTCTATACCTAATTTACTGAGTACTTTCATGATAAAGGTATATTGAATTAAATCAAATACTTTTTCTTCCCCTATAAAGATATCCTATATAATTTGTATTGGAATGTGGAAAAGTTTGGAGATGCTGGCTGTTGAGGAAGGCCTGGGATCCACACATGTAATTTGCTGCTTATGTAATTTATATTCTTTATTCTGTTGCTGTTATGTATTAGACTTATTGATTTTCATATATTGAACCATCCTTCCATCACTGAAATGAAACCAGCCTCATCATTGTGAATCTTTTTAATATACTGTTTTATCTTGCTTGCGAGCATTTTATTGATAATTTTTACTTGTATAACTATTATATTCTGTATTCTCCAGAGTTTTGGTCTGTGTAAATGTGTCTGTGTGATGTGCTTATCTAGTTTTGGTAACACAGTATTATCTGGCTTATGGAAGATGTTTCAATGTATTCTTCCCTTGTCAAATCTTTGAAATAGTAGAAAACTGTTCTCACAGAAATAACTCTGTGATGAAATAAAGAATCTAGTGCCACTGAAATATTTTTAGTGTTGAATAAATTACTATGGAATAAAACAAAAACTGCAATGTGTATTTCAATACATATATATTTATAGAAGAAAGTTTATGTAGACATTTTTAAAATGTACATGTAAAGGAATTTAGGAATAAAACTTCAATGTTAAATATAGAAGACAAATATAATCAGGTTAATTTGATAATAGAACACTTTTTGATACACAAGAATAAATCTTATAAGACCCATTGGAAAAAATATATGTGCTGAATATGATAAATTATATAGCATACATATATATAATTTAGGATATGTTTTTGCATAATAGGCTTCATTTTTCCATCTTTTTATTTCACTGTCGGGAAGTTGTATTTCTAATGATGTGGATTCCAACAGAATAAGAATCCTCGTATATCACCATTTATTTTATGTAATTGCAGGAACTTACTCAGATTTATTGTCTTTTCTACTGTAAGTTTATAGAACTGAAATACTTAATCATTGCTAGCCTGGTCAAAGTGAATTATACCATCTCTTTTATAACATAACAAAAACTGAAAGGAATCCCCTTCCAAATTTTTCTTTTCATTTATTCATGCCTGGTTGTACCTTACCCACAGGTAAAAATTCATGTTTAGTACATATTTCAAAAAAGGGAAGAGAGCTGCTCTGCTTTAAAACTATATAATATCTTCTGCTTTTTATGGGATCTGGGATATTTTGTAAACAGTGAAGTCTAGATTTTGCTTGTAAAATAATTTCATCTCTATGGTGTAAAGCTTGTATTCTCATTTGAACCTTCTCTTAATAGCCAGAGCCCACAGAAGAGGACATTGAGAAAAATCCAGAGCTAAAGAAGCTACAAATATATGGGGCAGGTCCGAAGATGATGGGTTTGGGTCTCATGGCTAAGGATAAGACTTTGCAGAAGAAAGGTAAGTTTTGATAGACTGGTATATTGTGAGTATTGAAATACTGAAATACCGTGGGAAATATGGGTCACTGATTCTCCTGGCAGGAAAAGTAGTTTATATTCAGACTTAGTTCTGATGCCCACAGATAAAGGAGTCACGTGCCCTCCTCTTGTTATGGTCCAGAAAGAACCCACTGAGGGTGGGAAAGTGGCACCAGCATTGTCCAACAAGGACTTAAGTCACAGCCCAGAACCCTGCCCCAAGATGACTATGAGGCTGAGAAAGAATCATGGCAGTACCATGTTGGTAAGTACTCACCTGTGATCTTTAACATTACTTTGACCTATTGAGATGTTCAGGAAGGGAAGGGGAATTATTCAGGTGTTAGAGTCAGAGCAAAATTCCTATCTTAACATTTAGACTAGACTGTCCCTCAAAATGTATTCTCCGATTTCTACTCCAGCAGAAAGCATTTTACTGCAAACAGATAACTAGTTTTCCCCACACCGCCTTGTTGAATAGGCTATCTTTCTTCCACCATATGCTTTTGTTACCTTTGTCAAAAATCAAATAGTTAAATATTACTGTAAAAGTTTCTGTTTCCTTAGTTGTGTTCCGTTGCTCCATGTATCTTTTTTCTTCCAATATGACTTTTGTTTTTAATCACTGTTGCATTGCAGTATAGCTTGAATCCAGACATTGGTGTACCTCCTTCTTTGCTCTTATTACCCATAATAACTTTTGATGCTCTTCTGGCTCCATATGAACTTTGCAATTATTTTCTCTATATCTGTAAAGTATGCTGCTGTTATTTGGATTAGGATTTCATGGAATCTAAATAACACTTTTGGAAATAAGGCCATTTTGACAATGTTAGTTTTGCTTATCCATCAGCGTATCATACTTTTACATTTTCTGGTATCCCTGTAGTCTCCCGCTTCAGAGTACTGCAGTTCTCTCTTTATCTGGTTTCTGGATCTGTTTATCTGTTTTTGGTATCAGGGCGATATTGGCTTCCATAAATGAATTGGGGACATTCCATTGCTTTTAGTTTTTTTTGAAGAGCTTATGGAGTATTGGTACTATAATATTCTTAAATGTTTTGTAGAATTCAGCAGTGAATCTATTAGGTATTGGATTTTTATAGTCGATTGATTCTTTATTACTGAATTTCATTGCTTTCTATTGGTTTAGGTATATTTTGTCTTGGGTTATAATTTTGAGTTTGTGTGTGTCTAGGAATAAGTCATTTTTTTCAAAATTTGCTAATCTGTTGAAATACGGTTTTTCAATTATCTTCTAGATTTCGACAATGTCTCTTTTGATTTCAATTTTGTCATTTCTAATTGCATTGATGTGAGTCTTTTCTCTTACCCTTAGTGAATCTTTATAAAAGGTTTATGTATTTTATTCATTACTTTAAAGAACCAGCTCTTCTATTTGTTGATTTTTTTTTTTATCGTTTTTTTTTTTTCTCAGTTCATAAAGTCCTTTCTTTATAATTTTATTCAATTTCAGTTTGGGGCTGGTTTGTTCTTTCTCAAGTAACTTCAGATTTTTCATAAGGTTATTCATTTAGGCTTGTTTGTTTGTTTTTTTTTTTTAATGTGAGCATTGACTACACTGAATTTTTTTCTTAAAACAGCTTTCATAGTGTTCCATAGGTTTCATTGAGTTGTACATTCATTATCATTAACTCCCAGAAATGGTTTAAATATTTTCTGTTTCTTCCCTGACCCATTGTTTACTAGGAGTATGTTGTTAATTTTCTAGGAGCTTTTGCTTTTTCCATTTCTTCTGTGTCTGATTTCTATTTGCATTGCGTAGTGGTCTGGTAGTATACATGGAGTAATTTCAGTTCTTTTGTCATTACTTAAGCTGGTTTTGGGCAACTATTATGTATCTGTTTTGGACAGTGTCATGTGCTGGTGAAAAGAATGTACTCAACAAGTGGATACTTTCTATATATCTTTGTGTGTGTGTGTGTGTGTGTGTGTGTGTGTGTGTGTATAATATTTTCTCTATATCTGTTAAATCTGTTCAGCAGTGTGGTTCAGCTCTGATACATTTTGTTGTGGTTGCTTAGTTACTGTATCTCATTGCAGAAGAAGGGTGTTAAAATTCCCTTTTAGGAATATGTTAATGTTTATTTGATCTTTTAATTATAGCAGCTGTTGTTTTATGAAGATAAGTGATCCAGTATTCTTCGTATATACATTTATCAGTGTTGTCTCTTACTGGATTGTTTCCTTAACTATTAGATAGTGACCTTCTCTATCTCTTCTAATCAATTTTAGCCTGAAATTTACCATGCCTGATATTAGATTTGCTACCCCTGCTGTTTTTGAGGTTCTGGTGTGTGAAATGTTGTTTTCCATTCTTTAATTTTTAATTTGTGAATATCTTCTTGGATTGGATGAGTTTCTGCAATACAACAGGTTGTTGGATACTGTTTTTTAATCCTGTCTGTTGATATAGGTCTTGTAATTGAAGAGTTGAGGCCATTAACATTGAGACATATTACCAAGATGTGTTCGTAATCATCATCTTCTTTATCTGTTGGAGAATCCTTTTTTTTTCTGACAGTATTTGTTGGTGTTTATTCATTTGACTTAATTTTCTCTGTGTTTTTAGCTTTGTCCTTTTCATGATTTCAGTTGAGAATATTCTGAAGTATTTTATATTGAGCTGGCTTAGCATTTATATATCTTTTGAGCTGGTCTTTTTCTTGAAAATATCTTACTTCTCCATCTATTTTGAAGGATAGATAAGTATGTTAATCTGGGTTGGAAATTATCTGTTCTTAGGGCTTGAAGTACTTCACTTTGAACTCTTCTGCTCTTCAGGGTTTGTGCTAATACAACTGCTGTGATTCTAATTGGCTTACCTTCATATGTGACTTTTTTTGTTTGTATTTGGCTACTTTTAAAATTCTATATTTTGGGTGGATATGTGGTAATTTAATAAGGATATACCATGATGACAATTGGTGCTCTATAAGCAACACTTGCTTTTCTTTCAACTTCTTTTCTTATATTTGAGAAATTTTATTCTGTCAGTTCTCTAAACCTACTAGTTAATCCACCTGTGCTATCTTCTTATTTTTTTTTTAATTTCTATTAGCCTTAGATTAATCTTACTATTGTTGTGTAGTAGTTGTTAGGTAATTCTCCTTTTCTTTTATTTTCTTTTTGGCTTCTTTGAGTTGTTTATCATAATTCATTGTGTTCATGGAATTCTGCTGCTACCTGGAGTTCTATCTTTATATTGGCTGTTTCTGCGGTTTATGAATTTTATGTAGATCATTATGATAGGTCTTTCTGACATTTTTTCAAGGATTCTGTGTCTTTTTTTAATCTTTTTTTCAAATTTTGAACTATCTTTTTTGTTAGATTATCTAGTTTTTTACCCGTTTTTCTGAATTTCATTATGGGTATATGTAGTGAAATTGCTGTGACGTTTTGATTTATTTCTTCTTTGAACTTATTTCTTTTTTTCACCCCTTCTATGAACTTTTCATGGAATTTTGCTGCTATGTGGAGTTTGTTTCATTCTTCATCTGTGAACCTTTATATACGTGTCCTCTCTTTTTTCCCCCTTTTTTGGGGGTCAGGTGAGTACTCCTTGTTGTGGAGAGCTACTGCTTTGTAGGGAGATTTTGAGTAGTATGATGCTTCCCCATGAGCAATTTTCATCTTTGTATATCTGGGGCAAGTAGGTACTTTGAGGAAGACTCCAAAAAGTGGAAGAGCTGGGCCAAATGGAATGTCTAGTTTTAGTTTTTCAGGAATCTCTGTGCTGATTTCTACAGTAGTTGCACTGGTCCACACTCCCACTAACAGTTATTTTTTCACCACAGCCTCTCTAGTATTAGTTATTATTTGATTTCTTGATAATGGCCATTCTTTCTACAGTGAGAATGAATCTTAGCATTGTTTTAATTTGCATCTCTTGGATATCAGTGATGTTGAAGATTTTATTCATCTCAGAATATATCTTCATTTTATATACCCAGCTTTTTAATTGGGTGTTAAATGAGAAGTGTTTTTTTGAGTTCTTTATGTATTTTACATATTAATATTTTGTCTGAGGAATAGCTTGGAAAATTTTTTTCCCACTGTTGTGGCCTGTCTTTTCACTTTGCTGATGATTTGTTGTGCTGTGGAAAAGCTTTTTTAAAAGGATGAGACCCAGTTGTTGATTCTTTGTAGTATCTCCCATGAGATCAGGATTTTGTTCATAAATTTTTGCCCATACTTCTCTGGTTTTAAGTGTTCTACCTATTCTCTGTTCTTCCTTTCTATTTTAATATTTAGATCTTTGATCCACTTTGATTTTAGTTTAGTGCATGGTAAGAGACAAGTATCTAGTTTTAGATGCAAAAGTCCTCAGTAAGATTCTGGCAAACATGCAGCAAATCATCAAGAATATTAGACACAGACTAAGTAGGATTCATCTGAGGAATGAAGGCTTGGTTCAACATATGTAAGTCAGTAAATGTAATATACCATATCAACAGAGCTTAGAATATAAATATCATCTCAAAAGATACAAAAAAGCATATATGGCAACAACAGATTCAGTCATACAACATTTCTGCATGATAGTCTTTTGACTTACTTTTCCTCTTTGTTTATCCTTTTTGCACACTCTAATGTGTATTATTTGTGATTGCTCTGCAAGAGATAGGTGAAATGAAGGGAGGAGAATGGAGATGGTTTGGTGAGGAGTAAAAGACATGAAGCAGCAGGTTTGTAAGATGGGATAGTGACAGATGAGAAGAAATGGTTGATGTAAGTTCTGATTCTAGTACTTTCCCTTTAGTTGAGTTGAAGGATTAATATTGAAAGTTTTCTTAGGATATGTATGGGGGCAAGCGTAAGATATGGGAGAAAGGAAGTTTACTTTGTGATTGAAGGAAGCCATGTTAGTGTCAGAACCTGTTGACTGATAAAAAGGATGATTGGCCAGGAAAGCAATGAGAGGTGCAAAAGCTTAGAATGGTGAGGTTGGAGGAAAAATAATAGAGAGGGAGTGACAGAGTCAGTACTAAGTATGACTAAATGTTGAAAATTAAAACCTAGCAGGAGGAATTTATGTATTTAGAAAAAGAATAAAGAAATATATTAGTATATTTAGTTTGGGGGTTTGAGGAGGTGAACATAGATTGGAACTGAGAGGAAGGAAAAAATCTAGATGCCTATTAAATCAGAGCCAATGGAGGAAAAAATACAAAAAAGTTAAAAGCTAATAAAGGAACATAGCATAACCTCACACTAATAATTAAATCAAGAAAAACAAAAACTCTTAAGATCCAAATGGGAACACAGATTATGTGTTCCATTGAGACAGAGCATGTGATTCACATGTAGCTTCTTGCCAGGGAGTTTGGGTGCTTACACTCCAGTACTTCTTCGGATATATATTGAAGATAAGTCACACTCAGGGATTCTTTCTGCCAGGTTGCAGTCATCCCTAAAGAGTCTGATCCAATCCTAGTTCTTGAGTTAGGAACTCTTACTGTCCCTCTCCCTGGGTGTGATGGTGGAATCAGCAGACCAGGTCACTGCAAGTGAACCAGTTAAATTGTACAGCCAAATCAGCTAGAGTAGTAACAAGCTGATCAGTTACAGTGGTATGTATTTGGGCAAGTTGACAGCATACAAGGAAACCAACTTTGTATCTCCTTTTTGCCTAGAGAAGAAATCTAGTTATATTGTAACCATTATAATAGCCCAATTATTGGCCTACAACTAGTATGCCCTGTGGTAGCAATAATTTTATAGAATCCGTTTTTTAAAGTTCGGAGAGTTTGGGACTAGGTAATACCAGACTGGGGGAAAGAAAAGAAGAGTTTTTTAAGAAGATCTGCTGTGTGGTATGGAAAGAAGGAAATAGGAGGGTGGGCAAAGGGGCCTCATGATATTAGAGACATGTTATGTATTTGGATGGGAAAATACAAAAAACTGGGTAGAAACCAGTAGTAAGTAGAGGAATAAAAAAGGATGGGAAAATTCTATAAACTATATTGTAAGAAAAGGACAAGATGAATAGAAACACATATACTCACACACAGTCTTAAAGGGACAAATAATATAATAAAAGTGGAGGTGATAGGGTGAACAGAAAGAGGAAAATAGAAAAAATAAATAAATAAGGACCAAAGCTCAAAACGAAGGCATAATTCTGCTCACACTGGAATTCTAAGGTGGCAGTCCATCCCCAGAATGATGCTGGATGCAAACATCCACACACAGTGGAAACAAGGTGCCAGTGTGACTTTCCAATCCTGTGTAACTCAGGATGAACCTGGCCTCCACTTGCACAAGCCAGGTTTATGTTCACTAGCTCCAACCCCTCAGCTGCAATCCCTCCAGCCTGTTCTCCAATGATTAGCTTCGTCCTTTGGCTATCCTTCATCCACTCTGGATGGAGCATGGCTTGGAGCCAAGGAGATGCTTGGTGACCCAGGTTCCAATGATGACCATTTACCATAATTGCATTCCCACCAACTCTTGTTTCTTGTGTTGTGAGGCTGTGGACTAAGGTCACTTACCAGCTGTTGATTGTGAAATGTTACTCTGGGAGCAGTAATCCCATGTTTTCCTTACAGGTTCCAACTGACCCTGACTCTTCCACATCCATCCTTCTCAATAGATCTTTCTTCACCTTGTGTGATGTGATTCCTTCTCTAGGCAGCCATCTTGAATCCCCATTCCAGACTTTTCTCTTGACAGAAAGCAAGTCTGTTGTTTAGCTAGCATTTCTGCTGTCTAAGAAGGGGAGAAACATCATAAAGCCAGCTTCAAATTGTTGGTAGCTCAGCCAAGGTGTGGAATCCAGTTTCAAAGTCACTTGGGGACCAGCCCACAAGTCCAGTTCCACCAAGGCAATGGATCACAAACATTCTGCCTGAGTGGCCTATTATTTTATTTTTTTATCTCAGAATTAGCACTGTATTTTTGTTTGTTTTGTTTTTGGTACCAGGGATCGAATTCAGGTCCTTGCGCTTGTGAGGCAGGCCACTGAACCGCTGAGCTAAATCCCCAGCAGCACTACATTTTTTTCAGTAAAGTCTATGAATCCAAGTTAAGATATCCTTAATGTTTATTCTTAAAACTGATTGTTTCAGTAATTCATTGTCTAAGCTAGGCATGTTTAGAATAAAAATGGACTCAAGGAATATGGGTATAAGTGGTTAGTTATTGAGTCACTTAACCTTTTAGTTTATCTTTCCATTTGTGTCAGTTATTTTAAATGTTACAAAATTCTGTAAGTGATCTCTGATGGTTTAAATCTTTATGCTTTTGGTAGGTACCACTTATTCTATGCAATATTTTTGTGGCTGCTTTCAAAGAGTTTACATGTAGTTGATTTATTAACATACACTACTTTATACTTATTTATATTTTGTTCTATTTTCCAACAGTAACAAATTCACAGGTAAAACATTTGATAGTGGTAAGTCATTAAGAGTGAGTGATTTAGAATGCTAAGACTAAATTTTATGGAGCAAGCACCTTGTATTTTACATTTTTATTTTTTGCTGGTAGATTGATTCATTCATTTGTCGAATATGTTCCCGAAGGGATGAAGATGATAAGCTTCTATTCTGTGATGGCTGTAATGACAATTACCACATCTTCTGCCTATTGCCACCCGTTGCTGAAATCCCCAAAGGGATATGGAAATGCCCAAAGTGTATTTTGGCGGTAAAGTTTCTCCATCGTAGATATTTTAATTTTAATTCTTAGTAAATGTTCTGTCCTTCTTGATTTAAGGAAGATTAAAATAAGTAGTTTCTGCTGTTTTCTGAATAGATTTTGATTTTGGGTGAACAAGAATAGACTAGATAGACATGACCAAGACTTAAGCAGAAAGAAAGGATGTTAGATAATTCAGATGGTGTGAACCACAGGGACATACAGAAAAATGTTCAGTAGATATTTAAGAAAATTTCTTATCTGGAAAAAGAAAGTATGGACTTACAGCATAAAGTATTGAATGCAATGTCAAGAAACTTCTTTCTCATCCCTGGCACTCCTTTTTGTAGTCTTTGACTTTTATTTGTCTTTTATTTTAGGAGTGTAAGCGACCCCCTGAAACTTTTGGTTTTGAGCAGGCTACCCAGGAGTACACTTTGCAGAGTTTTGGTGAGATGGCTGATTCCTTCAAGGCTAACTACTTCAACATGCCTGTACATGTATGTGATAGGGCTGAAGTGATAGGGACTATTGTCTGATTGTCTTGGTTTTCTCAGGAACACAATAGTGAGTAAGGATTATCTTTTTACTTGCTTTCATAGATGGTGCCTACTGAAGTTGTAGAGAAGGAATTCTGGAGGCTAGTGAGCAGTATTGAGGAGGATGTGACAGTTGAGTATGGAGCAGACATTCATTCGAAAGAATTTGGCAGTGGCTTTCCTGTCCGCAGTAGCAAGCAGAACTTATCCCCTGAAGAAGAGGTAATATGGTTGGCAATTTATATAAACAGGAAAATCATTTTGGTCATAAAGTCCTCTTCATGTTCTCCCATATAATACAGTTTTCACATGTTAAGGATATGGGGTGGGGGTGGGGAAAAATTGAGATGATATATATTACCTAAGATAAATGTAATTATATATTGAAAACTTTTTTTTTTAAAGTATGAGGTTTAAAGCCGGGCATTGTGGTACATGCCTATAATCCTAGCACTCGGGAAGCTGAGGCAGTAGGATCGCTGTGATACCAACCTGGGCTACATAATGAGTTCCAGGTCAGTCTCAACTACATAGTGAGACCCTGACTTAAAAAAACAAAACAAAACAAAACAAAAGATGTGATGTTTAGTACCTTTTGGGTGATCAGGTGAATTTAGACAGCTGTCATGATAATTCCTTTTCTTGGGGCAGTGAAGACTAAAGCAGAAAAAACAGCAAACAGTAGAAGTGGCAAGATGCATTCATTAAAAAGAATAAAAAAAAAACTTCCCCACTAGTTGGGGAATGGTGTTCCATTAGGTGTATAGCAGAGATGTTTGAGTCCATTGGCATTTTATACAATTTTTGATAGGGGTGAATGAAACAATTGCAAGGATGCTCTTGGTTGCACATAGGTTTTGCACATCCTCAAGGCAAGATGCATCACTTTTGTTTTAATTCCTCTAACCTTTCTCCTATTTTTTAGGGACCTGTATTTTGTACTTTGCATTCCATTAGGTATTGACAGTTTGCTTAATTAAGTTAGTTCTCCCACCTCTCTGGTATGTTAACTCACACAAACCTCTACTTGTATTTTACTTTAGGTTAACTGTTCAGGCCTTGTGCTCTGTCAACTTCACTTATCCTAACCCTTGCTGCATTGTGACCACTTTGTTTATATTTATAATTTGAAAAAATGTGATAAGTATCAGGATAAGTTTTAGGTGTGTGTGTGTGTGTGTGTGTGTGTGTAGAACTCAAGAAATAATACAGAAACCAGTAGTTTCATCCTTTATCACAAAACAATTTCTTGTATTGAGGCTATATTACAGTACATTAGAAATTTCTAAGTATATAATTCTAAAAACACCAGAGTATTTGGAAAAAGGAAGCCAAAAGGTAATTATCCTTAAATAATTTTTGTTAGAAAATGAGGAAGGATTCCTATTTTGTTAAAAAAAAAAAATTAGCTTTGTGTTTAGATTGTTTTGTGAGAGAGATGATCTAGATAGAAAAAGTACTGTTTTGATAAAGTAGATAGTTTGGCTAACATGTGGGTAAAATATTTAGAAGGGTTCGTCCTGGATTGATGTTACTTATACTGTTGAACTGTTTATGGAAATACATATATATATTTGCTACTATACATGTGCTAACAGTTATACAGATAACATTTTGCCTAGGTTTTTTTTTTTTAAGTGTACTAAGGAAAATTGTTAATACAGATTTAGGGAATTACCTATACTCTTCATTGGTAATACTTCTGACTTTTTGAAATTGAACAAAATTAATGACATTTTGAAATCACAGAGAATGCACATAGTTCCTGTGTCAGTTATAAAAATTAATATGAAATAGATTTTTTTGTTTTGTTTTTTTTCGGAGGGATACTGGGGATTGAACTTGGAACCTTGTGCTTGCAAGGCAGGTGGCAGAACCACTAAGCTAAATTTCTGACTACAAAATAGATTATTAAGTCTTCATTGAACCTCAGAACTAATGTGTTCAAACATGATTACCAGTAGCTACATGCTTTTCCAGGACTCATAGGTGCCCACTAAGCCCAAAAGGACCTTCTGTCTGGAATTAATTATAATATTCTGAAAAATTTTTGTACCATTTAATACATAAATATTCCTAAGGTACATATTTAATCATTTTCTATTTGGCTTCTTTGACCAGTTTTGTGCTTTGAAAATTAGCACATTTGTTGTTGCTCATAACTTCACATACACATATTTGCAAGTTTCACATAGATGTATCCAAGTTTACTTTTTTTTGTTTTTGTTTTTGTTTTTCTGATATTAAGGTTCAAGCTCCAGGACCTTCAGCTTGCAAGGCAGGTGTTGGCACCACTGAGCTAAATCCCCTGCCTTTGTTTTGCTTTTTCATTACTGTTGTTCAACTTACCATTTTTTCAAATTATATCTCTTTTACTACTGGCTATTTTTTTCTAAAGTAAATTCTTTAGACATTTCTTAGAGAGATTTGGTAATTACTTTATTTTACTAGGATGTATTTATTTGTACCTTTATTCTTAAAAAGTTGGAACTTTCAAAAATTAAAATTATTAAAAATTTTGGGGGCTTCTAGATTTTAGTAGTCAACTCTGAGTCTTACATTTCAGTAGAAATACAATAATCTCTGTTCCCCTTGGCTGCTGTAAGATCTGTTTGTATTTATGTATTGCAGATTTAATTGGTGTATATCACTTTTTCTTTAATCTCCTGAGGATTCATGGAATTTCTTAATCCAAGAATTCCAGCTTTCATAATTCTTGAAAATTCGTAACCATCAACCACTTACTTCTTCACACTTTGTATAGTTTTTTAAAAATCCTATTTAATCATCTTATGCTAACTTCATTTATGTTTTTTTACCTTTTATAAATTTGTCATATTTTTTTCTTAATTGAGAGCAGCTTTTCTTTCTTTTTTTGTTTCTAAAATCTTCATATTTATGTCTAAATCTGTGGTTTCTAAGAGTTAATATTTATATACACTAAAGACAGAACTGATTTTGTAGTTACTTTCATTCAAACTATTAAAAATCCTTACTATTTTATTTTGGTGAAATGGATCCTCAATGTTACCAGTTTTCTCAGAGGTCTGTGACTTGAATATTCTTTACTATTAACAGCATTATTCTTGGTAGCCCCTAGTGTGAAAGATGTTTGATGCAGAAGAAGGCATATTAGGAAAAATTAATCCCTATACTGCAAGGTTTTTTTATAGGAGTAAAATGTACAAAAAATTCATGTGCTTATAATAAATTGCTTCTAAATGTTTGTCAGTGTCATCTGTCTCTATAATTTATCTAACCAAACTGTAATTCTGTACCCATTAAATAACAAATACCCCTTTATCCCTTCTATTGTTTTATGTCAATCATTCATTTTCTGACTTTGTAACTATTTGGTATGTCTTATCTAAATAAAATCATACATTGTGGGCTTTGGTGAACACTTTAACAGTATTTTCAAGTTTTTCCATGTTTACAGTTTGTATCAAAACGTTCTTCTTTTTAAGGCTGAATGATATTTTAACAAATGTACATGCCAAGGTTTGGATTATGTATTTATTGTTACACACTTAGGTTGCTTCTAAATTTTGACTCACAAATAATGGTTTTATGAATATGGATGTATGTCACAATATATTGAATTATAAAAACATTTAAATTTTTTTGCAGCACTTGTATTTGCATTACTACCAAAAACCAAAAGGTTTCTAATTTTTCCACAATCTCAAGAATATTTATTAGTTGTTTTGACAATATTCATTCAGATAGGTAACAAGGTATATCTCACTGTGGTTTTAATTTAATATTCCTTCTCTGGAAAGTTTGTATTCCAAACTTTTGCCCATTTTAAAGTCATTTGCTTTTATTGTTACTGAGTTGTAGACATTCTTGATATGTAACAAATGTGAATTCCTTGTTATATGAATGTATTGAAAATATTTTCATTAAGTCCAATTATAAAGACTTTCCCATATTTTCTTAAAATATTACAATTTTAATGCATATGTTTAAGTCTTTGGTCTAAGTGTAGTTAGTTTTTTCATGTCAATTAGGATCTCAAATTTTTTTGTGTGTGTGTAGAAGTCTAGTTTTAATATTTCTTTCTCCCATTTTTGACCCCTTCCTCAAAATGAATTACAATTGGAGGATTTCTGTATATGCAAGAATTTTTTTCTATCCCTTTGCTCTATCTCTAGGGTCTGAAATATACCCTTGCCACCCTGTTTGATTACTATAGCTTCCTGAAATTAGGAAGTGTGACAGCTATAACTTTGTTCATGATTTTCAGATTGTTTTTTGGTTTTTCACAGTTCTTGATATTCCATATAATTTGGTGATAGATTGCTCTCATTTCTGTAAGAAACTTGGCTGGAATTTTGGTAGCAGTTGTTTTGCACCTATGGAGTACTATATAGTATTGACATCTCAATAATTAAGTCTTCCAGCCCCATGAACATAATGTTACTGTATTTTAATTTCTGTCAACCACAGTTTGTAGTTTTCATTGTACAAGTCTTTCACCTCCTTAAAATTATTACATAATTTTTAACCTTTTTGATATTATGTAGAATAGTTTTCACAAGTTTTTTTTTCTTCTTCTTTTTTTTTTTTAACTGGGAATCGAACTCTGGACTTTGCACTTGTGAGGCAGGTGGAGGCACCACTGATCTAAATCCTGGCCTATTATTCTTCATTAACCTTTAACTTTTGTGTACTTATTTTCTGGCATGTTAATTGCTAAATTTGTGTGGAGCTCCAAGAGTTTTGTGTTTGTGTGCTTATGCATGTTTTAGGATTTTTCTGTTTTTGTGTGGGTTTTTTTGTTTGCTTGCTTGTTTGTTTTGTTTCTTTGTTTGTTACTTTCCTGCATGCAGAGTAATTCACCCATAAGCCACAATTTTACCTTATCCTCTCCTATGTATTTATTTTTTTTCCTGTCTGCTGAAGATACTTGGAATTATTGCTGTACAGAGTGAGAAAAGTGGGCACTCTTGCCTTAATCTTGATACTTAGGTAAATGTTTTAAACACTGAGTGTGATGTCTGCTTTAGCATATTTATATGTAGATTCATTTATCTGAAGAAGTTTCTTTGCCAGTGTATTAAGCATTTCTATCAAGAAAGGCCATTAATAATGTTTCCCCTTTTGTTTTGTTAGAGATATTTATATGACTGATTTCCATACACTGAAGCATTCTTGCATTCCTTCTTAGTCATAATACATAATCTCTTTAATACAACAGTGAATTAGATTTATAAATATTATATTTAGCATTGATGTTGATTTTTAAAGAGTTCTGATGATTTACAAAAAAGTTTACCATTTTTAATCTGTTTATAATCTTTTTAATATCCTTTGCTTCACAAAAGTGTTCTGTGGGAAAAATTAAACATTTGTTTCCATATATAAGAATTCATAGTAAATTGAAAGTAATGAAGACTTATCCATGTTTTTTGTAAAAGGTTTTTTTTTTTTTTTTTTTGATACCGGGGATTGAACTCATGCTTGCAAGGCAGGCCACCGAACCGCTGAGCTAAATCCCCGGCTTTTCTAAAAATTTTATTGCTGTTTACTTTTTTCTTTTTTCTTGCAATGCTGGGGAATAAATCCGAAGGTATCCCTAGGCTGGACATTATGGTATCATTTTAGCTTTTTATAAAAAGCATGAAATAGATTCATATTTGCATGTTAATAGCCAGTAGTTCTCAAACTATTTACTGAAATGAGTATTCTTTCTCCATTGAAAACCTTACCATTCTTAACCAAATCAATTAACTGTAGAAATGTTGACTCTTAAGTTCTTTTCCATTGATCTGTCTCTCTTTGTGTCTGTAGTGGCCTAAGTTATTACAACATTTGAATATATTGAAATTCAGAAGTGTGATTTCTCCAACTTTGTTCTTTTCTCTAGAATTTCACTGCTTATATTTATGTTCCTGTGTCATTCTGTGTGAATTTTAGAATTGATTTGTCTAAAATGGCTAAAATGGTCACTGAAATTTCTTTTAGGAATTGCATTAAACTATTTGTAATGCTGCTGCCTAATGGTAATTTCAATCCATGAGCAGTCGTCTTTTTTTTTTTTTTTTTTTTTTTTTGCCCTCTTTGATTTTTGTGAACAGGGTTTTGTCATTTTGTTATTCTTGTTGTTATTCCCCGGCTTTTATATGTTTGATAGTATTTATATATAATTATTTTGCTTTTTACATATAACATTAACTAATTTCCCTTTTAGGTTTTATTTTCAGATTGTTTCTAGTATGGAGAAACACACTTTTTTAGTTCTAAGAATTTTTTTCTTGGCACCTACTACTTGTACACTTTTATGGGCTATATACAGTACAATTCAGGATGTTCATGCATTGAGAAACACTGAATTTTGTGTGTTGTATAATTTATAACTTTGTTGAATTTATTGTCTTAATTTGTGTGTGAGTATATGTTTTTAAGTTTTCCATATATTAAATCATAATGGAATTTAAATACAGAAAGTAACACTTCTACCTTTTCAATTTTTCTTTTTCGGGTATCAGTGATTTATAATGCATGGCCATATACATATTGCACTCTGACACTGAGGCATACCCTTTGGCTCTGTTTTTTCCCCTCTTAGAAAAAAGAAAGAATGTTTCTAATTATCCTGGCTAGAAATTACAGGAAAAGAATTAATGAATGTGAGGATAGGAAAGAGTCATTGGATATGAGAAATGCCTGATTTTTGCATATATAGAATTATCACACTAAATAATATGGACAGAATATGTTTGAAAAGTAGTGAGTGTCGACATCTTTACATTGTATCTATATTTAGGAAAAAAGCATTCAGTCTTTCACAGTTGACCATGGTGTTAGCTGAGGCTCTTTCATAATTACCCTTTGTAAAACTGATCAAGTTGCTTTCTTAGTTTGAGCTGCTGGTTCAGAATTCCATAGACAGATGCTTAAACAACTGATGTTTATTTCTCATAGTTTTGGACATATGAAAGGGAAGATCAAAGTGCTTAGCATTATCAGAGTAATGTTGAAAACCCTTTTTGTAAGACTTGAATAGGCTAAAGTGACTCCATGCTAATAGGCCAGACTGTGCTTCTTCATATGCTAATTGCTACCTTGGTTAACAGCCCGCCCAGGGGCAAATGGTTTGACAAAAGGTGACCCTAGATCATTTCCTGCATAAGATAAGCAATGTGTTTGCAGTCTTGTTCTGTGAATTCCCTGACTCTTTGTTTAGAAAAACCTTATAAAAAGTACCTCAGCCCCTGAGCAGTTGCCTCTCTGAGCCACCTGGCTCTGGGAGTGCTGTCTGGCCAGACTAATAAAGGTCTCTTTACCATCTAGGCTGGTGTGTTCCTTCCTGGGTTTCTCGGTTCTCTGTCGTGTTCCCGGAGCCTCGCTGGGTGTTAGGGCCCAGCATCGTGGAGGCCTTTCGGCTGTTCACGCTCCATGGAGTGGAAGTGAGACTTTAGGTCTTACATTTTCCATTTTATAGTCAGAAATTTCCATGTATTCTTTCATGGGTGAGAACAAATAAAACACTATAGAGTTTTGAGATATTTTCTCATGGAATCATAAATCTTAAAAATTCCACACAAAACTTTTGGTCTGTAATATTTTCATTCTTTTTGGAGGGCTGTTTATTATGAAAAAATAGTTGATTATTAATACTTTTTTGTGTATCATTTCTTTTTAAAATCAGTCAAGATGGTCCAGGTTTCTACCCTCTACTACCTTTTATTAATGTGATTTATTACATTGATTTTCAAATGTTGAACATTCCTGTGATGAACCTCACTAAGTGACTAAATTCAGTCTGCTAATAATTTGTTGTTATTTTGCACCTCAGTTTATTTTGTGTGAATTATTGTAATGGCTGGTAGTTCTTAAGTTGTCTTTGTATTTTCTGTCAGAATAAAGAATAAATGTAAAGAAATAAAGAATAAACTGGCATTTTGCAAATTAGGAAGAATCAATCTTTTATTTTCAGAGTTAGTTCTTACAGAAAAAAATGCTATTGGGCCCAGGCATGGTGGTGCACGTCTGTAATCCCAGCACTCTGGAGACTGAGGCAGGAGGATTGCCATGAGTTCAAGACCAGACTGGGCTACATAGTGAGTTCCATGTCAGTCTGGACTACATAGTAAGACACTGTCTCAAAAAAAAAATTGCTGTTGGGAATGAGAGTAAGAGATGGGTGTTAAGTTACTGATAAGTCTTCTGTTGTTTTATTTCCTGAGTCAGTTTGGAAAGTTTGTGTGTTTGTAGTAATTTGTACATTTGATTTAAGTTATGTGACTTTTTTTGTGTACTAACAAATGTTCAGAATGTTCTCTTACACATTTTTTGTGAGTTTGATAGTAATGTCCTCATTTTATTTTTATTTCATTGAAATATTTTCTAACCTAGTTAAGTTTATAATAGCATTTGAAAGTATTTTATTTGTAATTTTTTAAATAATTTTTTTACACATTTATACATTTTCTACTTTCAGTACTGATTTTATTTCATTTCATTGATTTTATTTTCATCATGACAGGAGAGATTTTAGGATATTGGTTTTTTAACACTTATTAATACTTGTCTAACATTTGCTATCCTGGAACATGTTCCAGTATACATTTGAGAACACTCTGTATTCTACTGTTATCAAATGGATTGATCTATGCCTGTTGACACTAGCTCATTTTTTCTGTTCAAGTTCTCTATTTTATTATTTCTCTGATGGTTCTATTTTTGTTGAAACTAAAGTATTGAATTCTTGAGCTATACTTATAGACCTATCTTTCTCCCTTCAATTATGTCAAATTTTTCTTAGTTTATTTTTGGATTAACTTTTATTGGGTTTCTAATTTTCACATCCCCTTCCTAAATGATGATTATAAATAATACTTAAGGAGCTACATTGGTTATAAACATTCATACATAATTCTTTTGTCTTTTGAATTTATTAAAATCTGTTTTCTCTTAATGATTGCCTCTGCCAACCTTCCACTCCTATTTATATTAACTAGTTTATCTCTCAAATACTCTTTTTATGAATTGATTTTGCCTTTTCATCTCTTATGCTAATCAAACTTTTAATTAGAAAATACTAAGCAGTCTGAATATATTTATTAAAAATTAAGAACAATTCTGTTTTTACATTTTATATTTTTCTTCTCATTTCCTTTCATTGTTTTGTGTTTGATACTTTTTCCTGAGAGTCATTTTGATTCTCCTCTTATATTTTAAATTTTTTTAGTTCCCTTGGTGATTAAAAATGGCAACAGCCTAAATTGAAACTGATTGAATTAGTAGAATACAGAAATGTTGCTCCTTTACAGGTTCTTCCCTATTCTTTGTGTTCTTACTGTAACAGATTTTATTTTTTTATGTTGTATACCCCTTAGTTATTGTTTTTATACATTTGTTATTCATATCAGAGATGGAAAAATGTATCATAAGCCAAAATGCAGTAATATTGGCTGTTGCAGTTACCTACATAGTTATCTCCTCTGTATTTTTTTTATTTCTATCTTCATAACCCCTCTAATCATTTCTTGTAGTTGGGTACACTAGTGACTAATTTCCTATTTTTCTGTAAATATATTACAGAAAATATATTGGAGAATAATCACTTTTGGAAAACAGATTATTCAGCAATAATAGGACTTTAATATATGCCACCCTACTACTTGTGTGGTCTTAGTTTAGATGATTAAAAAATCTTTACTTCTTTTTTTGTATTGTTTTCTTAGTTTCCACTGCACTGATTTCTGCTCGTATCTTTATAATTTCCTCTCATTCAAGTTTTGGGTTTTTCTTGCTCTTGTTTTTCTAGGAGTCTAAGATGCATCATTAGGTTGTTTATTTGAGCTTGCTCTGTTTTCCTAGTGTGGGCAATTCGTGCTATGAATTTTCCATGTAGAACTGCTTTCATTGTGTCCTATAGATTCCTTTATGTTGTATTGGCATTTTCATTTATTTGTAAATACCAAAGAGTTTCTCTGGTGTGAAAAGCTATAACAGTACATAAGATCCTAATGAGATAATTGACCATGTGAAATAGGAAGAAAAGGGCTAAAGGTGTAGGGAAAATGGGAAGGGTAGGAGAAAGGTAATTAGGGAAAAGAAAAAATGTGAAAAAAAAATGGAAACAAAGTGTTTGTAAATGGGGAGGTTAGGAGGGGGTGAAGGGGAAAAACTAAGAAGGAAGACCTGTCGTAAAGGTACAAGATCCCAATAATGAATGTAATTGTACTGTATACCTAAAATGTACCAATAAACTCAATAAAAGAAAAAAAACTGTTAATTTTAAAGAGACCATTCTGTAGGAAAGAGTTCACTGACTTTTATTGTTTATAAGATTCTCCATTTGTTTTTTAAAGATTTCACTATGCTATTATCTCACTGGAAAACTTTTCTGAGTTTATACATCTTAAAGTATATTAAGCTTACCAAATAGGTTCTTGTCTTAATTTGGGAATTTTATCACCAGTATTGCTTTTTTAGTCTTTTCTCTTTTTTGTATTTCTTTTGGATATATTAGTATTCTTGCTAGTTTCCTGTACTTGTTTGAGGATTGATTTGATATCCTAGACTATTTGATATCCTTTTCTCCTTTTTTTTTTTTTGCTTACTCCTTAGAGTAGATAATCTCAACTATAGCTGTATATTGAGTTAGCTGATTCTTTTGTATGTTCAAATCTACTGTTGAATACCATCAATGAGTTTTGATGTTAGTTGTGGTACTATTTGTGCTCTAGAATTTCTATATAGTAACTTTTTATATAAAAAAAACCACGGGTGAGATATTGCTTCTTTTGTTTCTGTTTTAATTATTTTATTTTCCCCCATTAAGTTTATTGGTTCATTTTAGGTATACATTACAGTTACATTCATTAGGTTCTTGTATTTTTACATCATGCATCTTGGCTCTTATTTTTTCCCCATTCGCATGCCCTCCCTTAACTCCCTCAACTCTGCCCTATTTACAAAGACTTTGATTCTATTTTTTGCTTTTTCCATTTTTTTAATTTTCCCTTCTTTCTTTCCCCACTTTACATTTCCCAACTTCTCCTATTCCTTTAGATCTTTTCTTATTATTACACTACAAAATTATACATTTGGTTCTTATTTACACTTTTAACTTTTCATACCGGTGAATCTCTTCCGTATTTACACATGTCCTATTAATTTCACTTAAACATCCACTAATCTATAAATATTTCTAGTTTCTTGCTTTTGTATAGTTTTATATAGTTGTTTTTTTTTTTTTCCAGTAACAGAGACTTAACTTAGAACCCTGTAGTGCCATTGAGCTACATCCCCACCCATAAGTTTTAAATAGTCTTTTAAGTATGTTAAGATAATTTAGTCTTTTTCTATAAAGTGCACTATATTTACTTTTTCAGCGAAATTTGATATTTTATGCTGACTGGTTGGTTGGTTGGTTGGAATTTTTCTCAGTGGATCATACTCCTGGCTTTTAATACAATCATGGGAGACAGATTTTTGTCTTCTGGAGAGTTTCACATGTTACCTCTTAAGACTTGTTTTTGATTGTGGTGTCTTTCTAAACTATATTTTGCCTAAAATAATCCTTGTCACATTTTGACTTTGAATAAGCTTCATTGCAGCTTTATTTTGTATTTGATATTTCAATTTCTAGATAGATTGGCCTTTTGCAAGTTTTTTTAGCTTTCACTTCTTGCTTACAAAGCACTTGAAGGCCTACCACTGGTATAATCTTAAGACATCTAAGACCTTTTTGAGTTTGTTCCCTATCCAAAGAACATATAGTCTTTTAGATACCTTATAATATATAAGAGCCTTATAATATGTAAAGCTAATGGCAAAGTTTATTTTTTACACAGTCTTTTATAGTAGTTGCAAGGCCACATGCAAAAGCATGATCACAGTGGCTTGATGATTAACAACAGTCACGAGGCATGAGTAAGATAAACAGCAGTCATAAGAAGCTACAAGCACATACACACTGTTCAAACTAAGGACATAACATCTAGATAAAACAACATCTATTTATGACTAGAAGGAAGTATAAACTTGGAACAGGAATAAAGAAGGAATTAGGGAGCTGTTTGTAAGCCAAGGGACTTGCCTCCAGCATGTTGCCTTCGGGACACCTGTGCCCCAGTGAGAACCAGCATTCCAGAACTCGGGGTCAGCGCTTCGGCCTTCCATCCTCTTGTGCCCCAACACTTTTCTTTCCAGAAAAAAAGGAATTTGCATCAGAAAGCATACACAAGCTCCTGAAGACCACAAAAACTAATAAACAATATAAACTAAAGAGCCTAATCATCTTCTCTAGGTTTATCTCCATTTGCATTTTTTCATCCAGTCCTGCTCCTTACCTACTCTGACAAATCTCTGATCCAACAGGAGTATGCAGCTAGTGGTTGGAACTTGAATGTGATGCCAGTGCTGGATCAGTCTGTTCTCTGCCACATCAATGCAGACATCTCAGGCATGAAAGTGCCCTGGCTTTATGTGGGAATGGTTTTTTCAGCATTCTGTTGGCATATTGAGGATCACTGGAGTTATTCCATTAACTACCTGCACTGGTGAGTGGGACATCAATGGCTGGGATAAATATCAAGTCCCATCTTCCTCTCTCCCCCTGTCCATATGCAGATATCTCCAGAATTTTTATGTGTCTCCTCTCTACTTGAGTAGGGGTGAGCCGAAGACCTGGTATGGGGTACCATCAATTGCCGCTGAGCATTTGGAAGAGGTGATGAAGAGGCTGACCCCTGAGTTGTTTGATAGCCAGCCTGACCTCCTGCACCAACTTGTCACCCTCATGAATCCAAACACCCTCATGTCACATGGTGTGCCAGTGAGTACCTGAAACTGAGGGGTAAGGAGGAAAAAAGATATTAGGCTAACCCTAGAAGAGGAGAGAATGAAGACCTCAGCCTTGGCGGAAGAAGAGAGAATTATTTTGTTACAAAGACGAGGTTTAGCATCACATCACTTTCCCATTTCATTCTTCCATGTTTCCTCTTGCAAATTTCCCATTTGGAGTGCTGGAATATCTAAAGAGAAAGAAGAGATGATTATTTAACTTAAGAGTTAGCTAGGTGTGGTGGCATATACATGTGATCACAGTACTCAGAAGTTTTGGCGGATCAAAAGTTCAAACTGGTACAATTTAGTGAGACTACTCTGAATAACATACTTGCCTGAATATTGATGCTTTTCAAGTGATGCAGCCATCCTCTTCTACCACTTGTCTTATTTTATGAGTAGTTCCATTTTTTATTGGGGTTTTTGGTTATTGTTTGCCTCACATAAACTTAGCTCCCATTCATATTTTTAGTTGGTATTTTTCCTTTCCCCTGAGTAATATATTTGCTAGTGTCAGTATTCATAGGATTCTCAGCCTGTTTCTGTAAATAATAATAATAATCTCACTTTCATTTTTTATAGGTTATTTGAGTTCTCTGTTAAGAGTCACTCTTGCAAAATTTTGTTCATGATTTTTAATAATTTAGAGTGGCATTTTGCTTTTATTGATTTTCTATTCTCATTTTATTTACCTTGATGAATTAATCATTATCAATATATGATGACCTTCATTGATTCTATCATAGTTTTATATTTTATCTAGTAATGTTGAAATTACTTTAGCTCTCTTTTGATCACTAGATGCATGAGCTATCTTTTTCCATTTTTTATTTCCAAATTGTTTGTGATTTTGCATATAGAAAGGTACTCCATTTTAAAGAGCAGGCTTTTTTTCATGTTTTTTATTCATTCCACCAATATTTGCTTTTGATTGTGTAATTTAATGTAATTGTTGCCAACCAAAGACATCTGCCATTTTATTAGTTTTCTTTTTGTTTGTTTTATTTTGTTTATTTATTTTTTTTATACTGAGGCTCAAACTTGGGTTCTTGAGAGGCAGGTGGTTGCCCCACTGAGCTAAATCTCTGGCCCTTATTAGTTTTTTTATACATGTATCCTTTTTGTTTCTCAGTTCTGTTATTTTTATATTTGTAGTTGGCTTGTTGTAGTATACTCCTTTTTGCAGGGAGGTAGGTATTCTTTATTCCTTTTTTTTGGTACTGGGCATCAAACTCAGGTCCTTTCACTTGTGAGGCAGGTGGTGGAAACACTGTGCTAAATCCCCAGCCTGTATTCTCAATTTCTTTAGCATTAATCTTTGTGATTGCAGTTGATAGAATTAATAAAAATCTAGTTGAATTAATTCCAGCTTAAATTCAGTAGTAAATTTTAAAGAGGCTTTATCTTTCATCTTATTACAGACACAGATTTTGTTAAACATTTACCCCTGCTATTTTATACGTATTCCTGTTCAACTATAAATACTTTAAGGATTTACAAACAACATGTGCAGTAGGGCTGACTTTTATATTTGCCACTATATGAATACTTATCAGAATATAACTGGCTTACCTTTATTCATGACAATTTCAGCCTAGTATAATTTGTTATATTTATAGTATTTAAATCTATATGAACAGACTCCCTCAATTTTTTATTTCCTATTTATCCAACTTTTTTTTCATTTCTTTATATATGCTTTACTCAATACTTTGTAGCTTTTTTGCTTTCTAATGAAAAATCTGATACAGCTTGTTTTGCTGCTTTGAAGAATCTTTGTGTCTTATTTTTGACAGACTGTTTTATCTTTTAGTTTAATGGTTAGTTTATCTAGTAAGGATCATACTGAGCTTGGATATGCACTTTATACCTTCACATTTTCAAATTGTTCGATGATTTTCTGGGATTCTTGAGTTACGTATGTTGGTGCACTTGACAGTGTCCCTTAGGTTTCTTAGGCTCTGTATTCATTTTTTCCCCTCTTCTCAGATTTGGGCATCTAAATCAGTCAGCTTATCTTAAATTTTTTTTACTTATATCTGCTGTAAGTGAACTTTTTACTTATATTGTGGGACTTTTAGTTCCAGGATCATGATTTATTTTAAATTTTTAAAATAAATTTTTAATTTATAATCTTTAGGTAGACAGCATTATCCTCATTTTACTTAGTTCTCTCTGTACTGTTTCTTTATATTTGAGCCTATTTAAGAGTATGTTATCTATTCTTCACGTCATTAATTTCAAAGCCTGGTCTCTCTTGTCTCAGGGATTATCTTAGTTTTTCTATGAAGGATCTTGTATTGATTTCTATGCCTCCAGTTTGGTTTTGATTTTGTTCTATTTAATATTATGGCAATGCTAGAAGTCAGATTATTCTCTCTGCTTCTCTTTGGCAGTACTATTTCTGGAATAATGTTCTTGTGGGGGAAGAGATATTAGGTGAAATTTATTGTTTTAAAAATGCAAAATTAATGATTTTAAAATGAACAGTTCTATAACATTTTATAGTCACAGCATTGAACATCAGTCATCTCTGGTATCAAAAAATTTTCATCACCCAAGAAATCCCACACCCATTTAGTTGTTCTTCATTCGCCTCTTCTATTTCCAGAACTACAGGTTTACTCTCTTTCTCAAACTTATATATTATGGATATTTCTTGGAAATGGAATCATACAGTGTGATCTCATAGGTCTATCTAGCTTCTTTCAGAAAGTGCATTATCTCCAGGGCTCATTCATGTTTTATCACATCAGTACTTTTGTTTTTATGGTTGAATAATATTTTTTTGTAAGGACAGACCACCTTCATTTATTTGTTCTTTAGTTACTGGACAATTATGTTGTTTTCATCTGCTGGCTGAAGTAATGCTTTGGTGAGCATTATTTCTTTGAAAGAAATACCTGTTCAACTTCTTACCTTCATTTCTTTCAATAAATATCCAGTAATGTTATTGTGCTGTTATATGTTAATTATGTTTAATTTTTTAGCAACTTCCATACTGTTTTCCTCAGATCTCTGTGGCTTTTCCACATTCTCACCAGTGATGCAGAAGCATTTCTATTTCTCACATCCATATCAGCAATTGTTTTCTTACTTTTTCCCCAAAGCCTTCCTAGTAGTGAGAAATGACAATCGTACTGGTCTTCACTGTAATAACCTATGATTTTGATTTTAAAATCCTGTACTTCTGATTTTGAATTTCTTATTAACTAATGGCATTGTGCATCATTTTTACACTTGACCTGTCTTGTTTCATTTTCTGAGCTCTATGAAAATGAGAGTCCTCCAGAAATCCAATAGTTTTTTCTGAAGAAAAAAAAAATACTTCTCTCATGTCTCTCTTGGGGAGAAAAACAAATGTTCTTAGTGGTGGGGTGTGTGTGTGTGTGTGTATGTGTGTGTGTGGTTTAGCATCTTAGATCTTTTCTGAGCATGTGTCTTCTCTTAGACATGAATATGGCTATCTTTATTCACAGGAATATAAATAAGCTTTTCAGAGTCTATTTCCTGCTTTCCTTCCAAAAAAATGTGGGTTGTTTACTCACTTTTTTTTTCTTCTTACTATAGGCAAGTATGGCTAATACATTTTCCTTTCTATGCTTTCATTACACACAACTTGGGAAATCCCGTGTGTTCTAAAAAAATCTTCAGACAGGAAAAATGCATTCAAGCCCTTGAGCTAATTAAACAGATCAAAACATACTCCCTGACACCAGCTAGGTAAACCTCCAGAATTAGGCTGTTGTTTACAAGTTAGATCCTGTTATAGATATGTGGGTATGTGTAGGTAAATTATGACATAACAGCACTATAGTACCTCAATTCAGGTTTTTTTCTTTTAGTAAGTGTTCCAGATTTGTAAATTTGTAGTTTTGCTACAGAGTAAGATAATTTAACACTTTTTAGTCATTTTTTAGTTGAAATTCAGAGTTTCCACATCCATCATTTTTGATATTACATTTATATTTTGTTAGTTAGCTAAGATCTTAACTTGGTTGTGAACAATGTATTTCTTCTTGAACTACATATTTTGTACTTTTATTTGAATGTCCTTTTTAATCTTTAGTCTCATTTTCTTTTTAAAGCATGAACTTGAAGATAGATCTTTTTTTCTTTTTTTATCAAAAACAGTTAACATTTTTACGTTTATATTCTGTCATTAGTTCTTATACTCCTTTCATTTTTTTATATTCAGGTTGTGCGTACAAACCAATGTGCAGGAGAATTTGTCATCACGTTTCCTCGTGCTTACCACAGTGGCTTTAACCAAGGCTATAATTTTGCTGAAGCTGTCAACTTTTGCACTGCTGACTGGGTGAGTCTAGAATGCATTGGGTTAGTAGGTGAAAATATATAGAGAATCTGGATAGTGATCTTTAATGGAGAAACTAAGCATCATGGTTTCCAGTTAGCTATGCACAGTCTTGAATGCACTTGCAGCTACCTGCTGGACGCCAGTGTATTGAACATTACCGCCGGCTTCGGCGCTATTGTGTCTTCTCCCATGAGGAGCTCATCTGCAAGATGGCTGCCTTTCCAGAGAAGTTGGACCTGAATCTAGCAGTAGCTGTGCACAAGGAAATGTTCATCATGGTGCAAGAGGAACGACGTCTTCGAAAGGCCTTATTGGATAAGGTGGGTGATAGAGCTCAGGGCTTCTACAAGTATACTATGGTCTGGAGACAGAGATCAACATTAAGTAGGTCTATGCCATATCATTAAATCATGCATTTTGAAGTGGAAAGGCATAGACTACATGTTTATATTTTTTTCTTCCAATTTCTCTACAGCTATCCTAACAAGGTTGAGGCCACAGCAGGGCTAAGTGTTGGCTGAGGTGGGGTGTCCACAACGCTGCTCCTAGTCTTTACAGTATATATGGATTGAACACCCCCCAGGGCATCACGGAGGCTGAGCGAGAGGCTTTTGAGCTACTTCCTGATGATGAGCGTCAGTGTGTCAAGTGCAAGACCACATGCTTCCTATCAGCCTTGGCCTGCTATGACTGCCCAGATGGACTTGTCTGCCTTTCCCACATCAATGACCTCTGCAAGTGCTCGAGTAGCCGACAGTACCTGCGGTGAGTATGGTACCTAAGAGTGATGGGAAGGGTGCAGAGATAAGCTAGATGTGTATTTTCTGCTGTCTTTTCCCAGGTATCGGTACACCTTGGATGAGCTGCCCACCATGCTGCATAAACTGAAGATTTGGGCTGAGTCTTTTGATAGCTGGGCCAACAAAGTGAGAGCAGCCCTGGAAATAGAGGATGGCCGGAAGCGCAGTGAGTAAAAGGAAATTGAAAGATTTCTTAAACAAACTGTTTTGTTTTCTATATTATTCTCGGTCATCCTTTCTGCATCAACATGTCCTCTGTCTTGCAAGCTGAACTCTGTTTCTAGGTTTTGAAGAACTGAGGGCCCTGGAATCTGAGGCCCGTGAGAGGAGGTTTCCTGATAGTGAGCTGTTTCAACGATTAAAAAATTGCCTGAGTGAGGCAGAGGCTTGTGTTTCCCAAGTCCTGAAGCTTGTTAGTAGCCAAGACGTCAGGTATGTTAAAATGAAAAAGCTTGGCATTATGTGAAAACAAAAATAAAATGGGTAAGCTAAAAGAGTTGATGTGGTCAAAAACTTGGGGTTTTACCTGGCCACATTTTAAACAAACTTGAGAGATAATTTAGTTTAAGAATAAGAATAAATATATAATACATGATGAACAGAAAGCTGCAGTATAAATTAGAAATCACTGAACTTGACAAGATCAAACATCATATGGTGTATGTAATTGGCAATGAAAATGAAAATAGAGTACCAAAATTTCTGTACCTTTTTATTTTTTAGCAAATCTCCTAAAATTATTGAGGTATCAGAATTTCTATAGAATTTATTGTAGGATAAAATTTTGGAAGATAAAAGACCTAAACTTTAACTTGATTGACAGATGTAACCATCTATTTTTCAATTTCAAAAAAGCAATGAGAATAATTCAGAGCTTATATATTATGAAAATAGATTGCTTTGGGAGCCAGAGATTTATCTCAGTGACACCTCACCTGTCTCACAAAGGCAAGGTCCTGAGTTAATCCCCAATACCAGAAAACAAACAAAAAATACATTGCTTTCTTTGCCATTATATGCTCCCTGCTTTTTCAGTAATCTTCATTTCAAGCCAATTTTCCTCTTTTCTATTTACTTCATTTTTATTATTGAGCTTCTTTACTTTTTTTAAATCTTACTGAGTTTATTGGTATTTTTAAGTATATAGTACAGTAACTTTCATCATAGGAATCTTGTACCTTTACATGACAGATCTTGGTTCTCATTTTTTTACCTAATACCCTTGCCGTTCCTTAACCCACTCCAGCCTGCCCTATTTGCAAAGATTTTGTTTCCATTTTTTCCTTTTTTCATATTTTTTCTTGTCCCTTATTTCCTTTCCCCTTCCCTTCCCACTTCCCCTACACCTTTAGCCCTTTTCTTGCTATTTCACATTATCAGTTATACAATTTGGATCTTATTTACACTATTACTTTTTCACTAGAAAAACTATTCAGTATTTACATATGTGTGACTTATTTATTTCACTTAAGAATATAACCTCAATAGGTATCTATTTTCTTATGAATAACTCTAGTTTCTCATTCTTTATGGCTGAGTAGTACTTGATTTCATAGAAAAAACACCTCTTCTTTATCCAGTCTCCAAATGATGGGCACTTGGGCTGTTTCCAAGTTTTAGCTATGACAAACCATGCTGCTGTAAACATGGGTAGGCCTGTGTTACTGTGGTATGATTCTTTTAACTCTTTCAGAAAGATACTCAACAGAGGGATAGCTGGGTCAAATAGAACCTCTAATTCTAGTTCTCTGAGGTATCCCCATATTGATTCCCATAGTGGTTGCAGCAGTCTGCACTTCCACCAACAATGGAGAAGGGATCTTTTCTCCCCACAACCCCGCCAACATTTGTTATTGGTTGATTTCTTCATAGCAGCCATTCTTTGTGGGGTGAGGTGGAATCTCAGTGTTGTTTTTCAAAACATCTGCATCTCTCAAATGACCAGAGCTGTGGAACTTTTTTTATATATTTATTTGCAGCTTTTACTTCTTTGTCTGAGATATGGCTGTTCATTTCAGATGCCCATTTTTGAATTGAGTCTTTATATTTGGGGGCCTGACTTTTTTAAGCTCTTTGTATATTCTAGATAAGAGTCCTTTGTCTGAGGAGCAGTTGGTAAAAATTCTTTCCCACATTGTAGGTTCTCTCTTAGCTCTGTTCATAGCTTCTTTTGCAGTTCAGAAGCTTTTCAATAAGATGAGATTCCACTTGTTTGTTTGTGCTAGTTCCATGCTACTGAAGATTTCTTCATAAAGTCTTTTTCTATGCCAAACTCTTCGAGAGTTCTACCTAACTTCTTCCAGCAAGTTTAGTGTTTTTATTTTAATATTGAGATCTTTAATCCACTTGGATTTTAGTTTAGTGCATGGTGAAAGATAAGTGTCTAGTTTTAATCTTTGGCAAGATGAAATCTAGTTTTTACAGTACAATTTATTAAAGAGGCTATCTTTCCTCCACTGAAGATGGTTGGCTCCTTCGTCAAACATGAGGTAGCCTAGTACATCTAGAAGTTTTTCTGTATCTTCCAATCTATTCCCCAGATAGTCAGGTCTTTTTGTTTACTAGTACCATGCTGGTTTTAATCACAGTGTCTTTGTAGTACAGTTTCAAGCTAGGGAATGTATTGCCCACTGCCATGTCTCTGTTGCTTAGAATTGCTTTTTCTATTCTAGATCTTTTTTGATTCCAAATGAATTTTTGGATTGTTTTCTTTAGTTCTGTGAGATATACTATTGGAATTTCAATCAGCATCATACTGAATCTAAATAGCAATTTTTGAAGTATGGCCATTTTCAATATGTTGATTTTTTTTTTTTTTTTGGTACTGGGGATTGAACTTGGGTCCTTGCACTTGCAAGGCAGGCCACCAAACCACTGAGCTAAATTACTGGCCCTCTATATTGATTCTTCCTACCCAGGAGCAGGGGATATCTTTCCATTTTCTTATATCCTCTTTGATCTCTTTAGAGTTTTTTGGGTCTTCCAAGTAGAGGATCATATCATCAGCAAATAAGGGCAGTTTAACTTCTTCCTTTCCTACCTTTATTACTTTAATTACTTTCTCATGTCTAATTGCTATGGCTAATGTTTCCAGAACCATATTAAATATAGGAGTCGTGATAGTAGACATCTTTGTCTTGTTCCTGATTTCAGTGTGAAGGTTTTCAGTTTTGGGCCATTTAATATGATGTTAGCTGTTGGTTTTTCCTAGATGGCCTTTATTAAGTTGAGATGTAGACCATCTATTCCAATTTTTTGCAGGATTTTTATCATGACTCAGTGTTGAATTTTGTTAAATGCTTTTTCTGCACCTATTGAGAGGATCATATGATTTTTGTCCTTGACACTGTTAATAAAGTGTATTACATTTATTGATTTATGTATGTTGAACCATCCTTGCATTCCTGGAATAAATCCAACTTGGTCAGGCTATATGATCCTCTTCATGACCCTCTGATTCTGTTTACCAGTATCTTATTAAGGATTTTTGCATCTATGTTCATTAAGGAGATCAGCCTGTAGTTCTCTTATTTAGTTGGGTCTTTCCCTGGTTTTGGGAGCAAAGTAACACTTGCTTCCATGTTTGACTTTGGAAGCATTGCTTCTCTTTCAATGTCATTGAAAAGTTTAAAGAGTAGTGGCAGTAGTTCTTCTCTTCTAAATGTCTTGTATAACTCAGCAGTGAATCCACTAAGACCTGGGCTCTTCATTGGTAAATTTTTAATTCCATTTTCAATTTCACTGATTGTAATTGGTGTGTTTAGAATTTTTTTTTAATCTTAGCTCAGTTTGGTAATTCATAAGTATGTGCTCTGACTATTTCTTGTGTGTTTTCTATTTTATTAGAATACAGGTTCTTGAAGTAGGTATTAATGATCCTCTGGATTTCTGCTGGATCTGTTGTGACTTCACCTTTTTCTTCCTAATTGCATGGATCTGAACCTTTTCTTTCCTTTTTTGATAAGTTTGGCTATGGGTTTATCAGTTTTATTTATTCTTTCAGAAAAATCAATTCTTTAATTCATTGATTTTTTTTTTGTATCATTCTCTTGGTTTACATTGCACTGATTTCTGTTCTGATATTTATAATTTCCTCCCTTCTGTGAGCTTTGGGTTTTTCTTGCTCTTCTGAATGTAGGAGTCTAAGATTCATCATTATTTTGCTTATTTGAGTTCACTCTATTTTCCTAGTGTGGCCATTCATGTTATGCATATTCCATGTAAAACTTTTTTTCTGTCCCATAGGTATTCTAATTGCTAGTATGTCCTCTATTTTGGAGAATGACCCATGTGCAGCCAAAAAGAATGTATATTCTAATTTTGTGGGGTGAAACACTCTTTAGACATCTATTAAGTCCATTTTTTCAAAAGCGTGGTTCAGTTCTAGTATTTTGTTGTTGATTTTTTTGTCTAAATGATCTATTTGAAACAGTGGGGTATTTAGGTCCCCCTGTGATTTTTGCTGTTCCTTAATACTTGTTTCATATACTTAAAGGCATTAATACTTGGTGCATACATATTTATCATGTGACCTCTTTCTCTTGAATTGTTCCCTTTACAAGGATGTAGTGGCCTTCGTCTCTCTTAATCAGTTTGGTTTGAAATTTACTTTGTCTGAGAAGAAGATACCTACCCCATTTTTTTCTGGGCTCTTCTTGCATGGAGAACTATTTTCTATCCTTACATTTTTAGTCTGTGAGTTTCTTTTTGAATCAAGTGTGTTTCTGATATACATCATATTGATGGATTTTGTTTCTTAATCCATTCTGCCAGTCTGTTTCTTTTGTTTGGTGAATTTTGACCATTGACATTGATGGTTGTAACTGATATGTACTAACTTATTATTGTTCATGTTATTGCCCTGTTGTTGGCTCTTTTTAATTCTTCCTCTTCTTTTAGTTTCTTGCCTGGCCCAATTGATTTGCTCTGTGGTGCCCCATGGTGTTGTGGCCTTCATTGCCTTTTTTTAGGATATTGTTTAGAATTGTTTGGAGTGCTAGTTTGTTGTTCATCACATTTCTTGGGTGTTCTTTCTCTTGGAAGTATCTTATTTCCCCATCCCTTTTAAAAGAGAGTTTTGCAGGATACATCAGTCTAGGTTGGAGATTCTTTTTGTATAGGGCTTGAAATAACCTCACTTCAGGATTGCCTTGACTTGAGGGTTTGTATTGAAAGTCTGCTGTGATGCGCATCCTTTGTAGGTGATTTGTTTCTTTTCTTTTAACTATTTGTAGTATTTTGTTCTTCTGTGGGTTTCCAGGATCATACCTATTATATGTCCAGATGTAGATTCTTTTTGATCATGGCTAGTTGGAGTCCTATATGCCTCACTTATCAGTATGTCACATTCTTCCCCTCTGTTTAGGAAATTTACTGTCATTAAGTTTGTAAACGGCCTTTTTAAATAATTTGTATTTTTTTTCCTGCTCTTTCATGGATTCCTATCAGTCTTATGTTATTGTTCTTTGCATCATCTAGGAGTTTTTGGATTGATTTTGCATAATCCCTTACTGTGTTTAAAAGATCTCTGTTTTCATCGTTTCTACTGCAGTCCTATCTTCTGTATCTGAAATTCTATGTTCACATTCATTTATCCTGCTGTGAAAATTTTCAGTAGAGTTTTTAATCTCCTGGATATCTATTTGAATCTGTTTCATGGATTCCATTTCTGTCCTTTGTTGGGCATTCATGGCTTCTATCATGGTTCCAAGATCATCTACTTTTTTTTCACTTTCTTTTCTTGAGCCTCTCATCATGTCTTTCATTGTGCTCTCCATCACTATAGTTATCTGGGAAATTATTTCTGTTTTGAATTTTTCTAGAGCCTAATTGACCTGTTTTTGTTACTTCCTGTGCAATGAGTTCAGGGTGTCCTGGTGGTTGACTGTCAGACTTTTCCACCTAGTTTCTCCTAAAATTTGCTTTTGGGGAACTCGAAGTCTGTATTTGTTCCTTGCTTAAATGTTTTCTCATTTTCATTTTTGTAACTGGGTTGCCCTTGGTTTAATACCTGAGTTAGTAGTTTGATCTTCCTGATATAGCTGCTCTTCAAATTTTGAATCTCTAATAACTCATAGATACTGTCATTTTCATAATATCAGAAAGGACAACCTGTATATCAGTCACAACCCTTTAGCCCAGTTGATAAATCAGCAACACAATAGCATCAAGCACAGCTTAAAAATTGACCATTTGTGGTAGTTATTAATCTATCACCTCTAACCATGTGAATTAAATTGAAATCGAGGACCAGCTCAAAATATGTTTATAGTGAATAAACTCTTCAAAATGACAACTTTACCCATAAGGATTTGGACTTAGAACGAGTTGGGTGGAGAGGAATACATAGCAAAAAAAAATAGGAGGAGGTTTCAAGTGAAGCCAGAGGACAGAAGATGACCATGAAAACTCTAGGAAACTGTAGAAGACAACAAGGACAGACAGATTTTAAAAACAAAGAGAATAGAACAACTTAACAGTAATAGGGACACTATAAATTGTACTCATTTATCTTTGAAATTACCATCAAGTGAAGCAGAAAAGAAACAAGAAAAGAAATTCTAGTTGGGACAGGAACAAAAAGGGAGATGAAGAATAACGTGGGAACAACAGAATGGTAAAAAGAAGAAAAAAGGAATTTAGAGAATGGGAAAAGATAAAATTTTTTAAATTAAAATTAAAAATAGGAAAGAAATAAGACAGGATATATTTCTGCTGTCTCAATAGATAATATGGGTGGCCATATGCAGAACTAAATCAATTAGTCTCAGCTAGATGATGGCAGAGCCCTGAGATTCAGGCGAATTCTGGTTGCAAGGCCCAAGTTGGACTTCCTGACCTCCTGCACTGAGCTCTGCAGGGTTTTACTGCAGGTTCCAGCTGCCCGTCCCCTGAAGATAGCCCAAATTCTGATGGAAATATGGTGATCCCCCCAATTTTTCAACTACAGAGGTCTGATGTACTTCCATTATATCTTCTGGAGCTAAGTAATATGGCCTTTAGGACCACCTGTGTCTCTGCACTGTGGATCCAGGTAGCAACACAACCAGGAAGCCCAAGAGCAAGGAGGGGAATGAGACGAGGTGGTGAGATGTTACAGAGGCACCTGGGCAGCTAGGTGGTGGCCACTTCTCACTGGTCTCTTTACTATTAACTATTGAGAAAGCTTTAGAATACATAAATTATCCCCTTTCACAGACAACTCATTCACAAAGGAGTACAGCTCTCACACTGTAGCAGCCATGATATTCATGTCATATAGCCATGAGTTTTGAGATACGAATTTTTAGGAATATTTTTATTGGCAAAAATTATACATAAGAATGATATCGAGCTATTTTAATACATGTTTATCATCCATAATGATCAAGTCTGGCTAGCATATCTATCTCCTTAAATTTCTTCAACGTGAACCACTACTATACCTTATCTTCCAGGCTGTTTGAAATACTGTAAACAGTACATTCTTTGTAGGCTTACATTTTTAATCTACCTCAAGTTCTTATTCATCTAACTTTATAACCTGTTCTCTTGTTTCTTTTATAGTCAATTATACTTAAAGATAACATCTTAGAATTTATCCTCATTTGAAACTACCCCACCTCTGACCTAATAAGTGTTTCTTTCTTGTCTAGAGTATGTCTATCATAGATATCTTATATTTTCTAAAATATATATCTAATGAGTACTCTATATCAAAACTCCTTGGTTCTTAATTTTTCCATGCATTTTATTTAAAAATTATTCTGTCATCTTTATTCTCAAACTACTCTGGGACTTATTGGGATTTTTTTGTTGTTTTCTCATTCTTTATTTTATTCTGAACTGAATTACTATACAAAATTGAATTGTAAGTAATTTATGGGCTATCATTTTAGTCTTATCAGACCTATTTTTATTAATTTTTATCTTTATGAACAACAGTAGTCACCATACATTTGGTGGTATCAGCCTTCATACTGTTATTTCCTCAGAAACTTAAATTCTTTCACATTGATGATTTTAGTCTCTTTGTCTACAATTTCTGTTAGTTATATCCTTAAGTCTTTTTTTCTTTTCTGGCTTAGTATCTGCCTGTGGAGATAGATTTGCAGGTTTAACTATAACATGAAAGAAAAACAATGATGTGCAAGTTCTAAGAATGCCTGCTGAAGTATGGCCTCAGGAGAATCAATAAACAAGTACTTATCCAATTCTTACAGAACAGAAACCCCTCAGCTTACCCTGCCTCAGCTCCAGATCCTTTTTAAGCAGATGGCCAATCTACCCTGTGCCATGCATCAGATTGGGGATGTTAAGGTGAGGAGGGACCTGTCAAGATCAAAGTTTTTTTCACCAAAGAACTATAAGGGGAATTCTGAGTAGGGAAGTTTAAGAACTTCATTGTTCTAAACATCTCCTTATAATTCAAGATTTTTTCATAGAAGGTATGATAAGTATGGACTTATACTACCCTTAGACTTAAAGACTATATTATAAATGAATATCTTTCCAAATAAAGATTAATAGATATTAAATATTAAAGATATATGAATACATTAAAGTCAGAGTAGAATCCAGGAATGGGGGACAATGTGAGGGTGGGGAGTATTTTTGTTTTTATTTTTGTTTTTGTTTCAGAAATTGGAGTCCCAGGAAAGTTTCCAGGCAATAATTTTAATAAAGTGGGTCTAGGGAAGTATCAGGTAATTAAAGAGAAAATTGACCAAAAGGTCAATTCTCAGGACATGGTTGAAAATAAATAGCAAGTAACAGAAAATGCTGAGAGATGCAAAATGTTCCAAAGCCAAGTAAAGAATTTAAACCCTCAAATTCTGTATTTTCCTGTGATTTCTTGCAGGATTTCCTGGAACAAGTAGAGGCCTACCAAGCTGAAGCCCGTGAAGCTCTAACTTCACTGCCTTCTAATTTAGGGCTATTGAAGTCCCTATTGGAGAAGGGGCAGCAGCTGGGTGTGGAGGTGCCCGAAGCCCATCAACTTCAGCAACAAGTGGAACAAGCACAATGGTTAAATGAAGTGAAGCAGGCACTGGCCCCATCTGTCCCACAAGGCTCTCTGGTCATCATGCAGAAGCTCTTGGTTATGGGTGCCAAGATAGCCTCTAGCCCTTCTGTGGACAAAGCCCGGGCTGAACTGCAAGAACTGCTAACCATTGCAGAGTGCTGGGAAGAAAAGGCCCATTTCTGCTTGGAGACAAGGTGGGCCCCAGCCTTGTCCTGTCTGTATCTATTCTGTAGTAGATTAAAGGTATTACAGGGTATGATTTCAGAGTATGTTTACTACTTGGACACTGGAGTCTCACATATGGTTCCTCCTAGACTTTAAAGGGTTATGTTATATCATCTAATCCAGTCTATGATAGATTATGGCAGTTTCTTACTGTTTAAAGGCAGTAATTGTGGAAGTAAGCTTTGCCTGAATTTATCAGATCTTAGATATTTTATGTAACTTTAAACTGGCTTGTAGGTCACTACCAGTGTTTCAGGCTTCCTTAGTGTGTTATGCCATGTATTTTTCTTTAGCTGCACTCATTATTAATCTTTTCTATAGACTCTCTGATCATTTGTTTCTTTGAGGTCATTATCTGATTAGTTATATATTCTTTAAGTTTGCTAGTAACTTTAATCAACTCTTGCATCTTGATTGGTACCCATTCATACATATATGCTGTGTAGTTTATAATTTCCTTTTCCTTTTTGCTCCCTGAATAGATTTGGAGGATTTCAGAATTTCTGGAGGCATTTTATTGGCTCATCTGTTTGTGTTTTTATTTTTTTGTTTGTTTGTTTTTTGCTTGATTACTGTCCCAGAGTATGCAAATTCTTTGGTTCAATGCCCCATTCTTCAGGAGTAAGCCACAGTATTGTTTATAACTCCAGGCAATCCAGATATTTTGATATAGAGAAAAACAGTTGCCAGCCATTGCTTTATTACTTTGGCTATAGTAGTAAGTGCAGTGGCAAAATTGCCATGAAATGGATATTGACAAATCCTAGGAAAACTCATGAATACTCCTTTGCAAAATCAAAACTGATTGACTTTAGTGGAGACAATTAGATCACCCCTATATGGTCCTACAGTCTCAAACTACTAATTTCTGCTGGATATAGGCAGCAGTGCCAGGGTGCAAATATACAACTATATCGAATGCCATCTTCAGAGCTACACCCTCTAACAATTACTCCCACTGAAACTAACCTCCCACAAACAGAAAACAGGCCCTTTGATCTTCCTCATCTGAGCCCAGGCCTCACAGGCAATCCTAGAAGGTCCCATTTAACTGTCACCCTCTTCAGCCCTTACTTCCAAGACTGTCTCTCACCCAGTCTCTGTGTAGGGTATCCCTTAAGTCTTAAAGTAAGATTGTCCTCTGGGCCTTGGTGTTTCCTTCATAAGTCTGTTGGTTGTCACTTGGATTGGCCTGTCCTACAGGGAACCAAGAAGTTGGTAATGGGACAGTGGATTCCAGGTTTTCTTGTGGCTTAGCACAGTGCCATTTCTTTGTGTATTAGTCATTTGTCTCATTACTGGATATAATAATGGACACAACTTAAAAGAGAAAAGGTTTAATTGAGTTCATTAGGGAAATTTAGTGCAAATCAGCTGCCTTCAAGACAGGAGGGAGCATCATGATGGAATGCCAGGGCAGAACAATTATTCTTAGTTTACGGCAGCTGGTGAGCAGACCATGGAGCAGCTCCGGAGAGAAACAGGCAAGGATTTAACTGTGGTACCCAAGGGTTGGCCTCCACAACCAATTGAGACACACTCACAAGTGTGCTTTAATCTTCTGGGCATTTCTTTATCCAGTAAAATTGATATTTCAAGATTAAGAGTCACATTTAGACTTGCAGCATTGTTATTTACCTACTGTTTTAAACTTCACTGCTTATGCTTTTAGTAAGGAAACCAAGAATGAGAAAAGGTGTGTATCTACCTGTAATACTTGTTAGCAGATTTCTTTTGTCCTGATTTTTAGGCAGAAGCATCCACCAGCCACTTTGGAAACTATAATCCATGAGGCAGAAAACATACCTGTTCACCTGCCTAATATCCAGACACTCAAAGAAGCTCTGAAAAAGGCATACGCATGGATTGCTGATGTGAATGAGATTCAGGTGAGGAATATATTGCCTATTTCCTATCACAGATCTGCAAACAGAAGAGACAATTCTACTTCAGAATTTTTATTTAGTTAGACTTTTATAGAAAAATTAAGGTGGGAGATTGATGAGGGAACTGAGAATGTCAGAGTATAAATGAAGGAAGCAGCAGATGCGTTCAGAGCTTAGCAGAGATTTCCAGTGAACAGGTCAAAGGAAGTAAACTATAAGAGAGTAATTGACATAGATTAAAATTTTCCTTCTGAGAAAATGAAAGAATAGTGGTACTGCATTTCATGAAGTTAATTTTTCCACAATTAGATTAGAACCAAATTGGAGTTGGGGATTTAGCTCTGGGGTTCCGTTGCCTGCCTCACAAAACACAAGGTTGCAAGTTCAATATCTATAAGATTAGAACCAAATCCAGTTTCTCCATGAAGTCAACAATAACTAACCACTGAATTTGATTCTGTCCCTTTTTAATTGAGTTCGCAAACAGGGTCATGGAAAGAATTAAATTCATGAACTAAGGTGCCACTGTAAAACCTCTGGAACAAAAATAGTTTCTGTCCCATTTTTTCTTTACAGAATAATCCATATATTTTATGCCATATCATAACGCAGTATTATACGCGGGCTTGCAAAGCACAAATTTGTACCAAATGATTGTTGATAACCTTTAACTGAGCTTTCTTATATCCCTATCTCAGAATAGTGACCACTATCCCTGCTTAGATGATTTGGAGGGCTTGGTAGCCGTGGGTCGGGACCTACCTGTGAGACTGGAGGAACTAAGACACCTAGAACTTCAGGTACTGACAGCATATTCCTGGAAGGAGAAGGCTTCAAAGACCTTCCTTAGAAAGAATTCTTGCTATACACTGCTAGAGGTAAGATTCCTGCACTTTATTTTTGCAGTGAGATAGTTCATAAGAGAACATGAACTTTTGGAGGAACAAGAGAAGGAAACATCTGTCATCCCCCCATCTCCGCTTTAGGTCCTCTGCCCTTGTGCAGATGCTGGCTCAGACAGCATCAAGCGCAGTAGGTGGATGGAAAAGCAGCTTGGACTATACACATCTGATTCAGAGCTCCTGGGCCTGTCAGCACAGGAACTCAGAGACCCAGGATCTGTGGTAAGCACACTGACACAAATAAGAAATTAGGTCTTGGTATCTTCCAAAATAGAGAGAATAGCAATGACAGAACATCCAAGCTCAGTGAACATGGATAGACTGTTTGATCTGTGAACATTTTTTCTAGTTTGGGATTGGGATATTGAGGGGGTCAGACCAGAGAAAGGATGTACTCTTAACCTTCTTTCTTCTGTTGCTGGGCACAATAGATTATAGCATTTAAGGAAGGGGAACAGAAGGAAAAGGAAGGTATCTTGCAGTTACGTCGCATCAACTCAGCCAAGTCCAATCCATTGTCATCGTCAAGCACAGTCTCCTCTTCAGCCTCCATCTGTGTGTGTGGGCAGGTGCCAACAAGAGTGGGAGCTGTGCAGTGTGATCTGTGTCAGGACTGGTTCCATGGGCAATGTGTAACAGTGCCCCGCCTCCTCAGCTCCCTAAAGCCTAGTTCCCCATCATCCCCCCTTTTGGCCTGGTGGGAATGGGACACTAAATTCTTATGTCCACTATGCATGCGCTCACGGCGCCCACGCCTGGAAACCATCCTGGCACTGCTGGTGGCATTGCAGAGACTGCCTGTACGGCTGCCTGAGGGTGAGGCCCTACAGTGTCTCACAGAGAGAGCCATTGGTTGGCAAGATCGTGCCAGACAGGCACTGGCCTCTGAGAATGTGACCACTCTGTCAAGACAACTGGCTGAGCTCCGCCAACAGCTGCAGGCTGAACCCAGACCAAACAATATCTATTCTTCACTTCCGTCTTCTGATGTTCACAAAAAGAATAGTGGCAACAGTGTGCCTAAGGTGAGCTACCCAGAGTTACTCTTGTCCTCAAATTTCTTTGAACTTGCACTGTTTAGACTTCAGATCTGTTATTTTCCTTTTGTCTAGCTCCCTTAACCTATTCTGCATTCCACTTCTTTGAACAGTATTCATTACTGTTCATTACTAGAAATTTGTGTCTGGCTTCTTTAGAAGGAAGATGATGCTAAGCTGGTGGAGGAAATTTGGGGCCTTCTGTTCAGTTAGTGTTACTCATTCTTGCTCTCTTTGGTAGGTCCAGGGTTTGCTGGAGGATGGAAACTGTCTGACTGCTCCTGAGAAAATAGCTCCAGGGGAGGTGTCCGGTAAGAGGCATTTGTCTAGGTGTGGGTAGGCTGTAGACTGGACATCTCATCAGTGATATTACGTGGTTTTCAGCACTATCATGATGGTAGGGATAAAATTAAAGACAATTTGTAAGACACGTATCCCTACAACTTCCTAGATTTGGATCTGCTGACTTCATTGTTGCCAGAGTTGACAGGCCCTGTGTTGCAAATGCCTGAGGCAACCCGGGCACCCCTAGAGGAGCTTATGATGGAGGGGGACCTGCTTGAAGTGTCCCTGGATGAGAACCACCGCATTTGGCAGCTTCTGCAGGCTGGACAACCACCAGACATAGAAAGGATTCGCACACTTCTGGAGGTGAGAAGAAAGGTCATGAGCAGGGAATAAGGTCAAGCCAAATATGCAAGTCACTGAAGCTTGTCCCCTGCCTACAGTCCATTTCAGTTTACTCATTTGTGTATTATTGTAGCTTGAGAAGCCTAAGCATCAGTGCAATCGGATGAGGGGCCAAGCAGTGGAGAAGCTACAAGAACAGCGGCGGAAGCCGAAAATGGATCAGTGTAGAAAGAGTGAGAACCTTATTCAGGAGGACCAGAAGTCAAAAAGAGCTCGGAGTTCAGGGATTAAGCTTATGGAGAGCTATGAGAAAACCCAATTTGAGAAGGAAACAGACTGTACAAATACAGCTTTGGCTCCCTCCGCAGATCATAGTCCTACCTTGACATGGAATCAAAATAGTTTAAAACAGAATTCAAGCCCAGCAGCATCTCATCCTTCTTCAACACCATTGCGACAACTCTCCTACCCTCATCAGCAAGTGTTGTGACAGGGACAGAATTGGTTGATTTTTTTTTTCTTTTTTTTCAATTCAATGCTTCTTGACCAGTACCTGATAAGGGGCTTGCTTGTTATCTACCCAGGATTTGTCACCAGTTTTTTATATTCTTGCTCCTGGTAGTATTATATTCAAACTTACTTTCTAGGCCAGTATCCTGTATTCCTCTTTCCAAAATACTCTGACCAACATTAGAGGTACTAGCTTACAGATTTTCTAAGCCAGTTTCATGTTAGTCTGGGTAAGAGCAAATAAAATTTGAGAAAGATCATATGTATCCTCTTTATTTCTTTTCTATTTTTCTCCTTTATCTTAATCCTTTTCCTTCTTTACCTTGTACCTTTGTAGTAATTTGGGCCTCTAATTTCCTACCTTCTCTTTCCTTTCCTCTCTTTGGTTCATATTGTAATAGTGTATGTTGTAATTGTGAAAGCCAAAACAAAAAACAAAACAGTCTTGGTTCTAGCTTTTGTCTTTATCATTTGCTTCCTTTTACTAGAAATAAAACAAGATATGTTTTGAAACTGTGAATCTAATTTCTTCTTGGAACACATAAATCAAGAAATGAAGTAGGAAAACATTGCAGTACTACAGGTCACCATACATTTTATGACATCTGGGAGTGGGACATAGGGAGTGATATATGGTATAAGGCCTCATACCAAGATTTTTTTTTTTTAAGTTCATGACTGTCTAGTTGCTTCAGTACCATTAAGTGAAAAGTTATCTTTTCTTGAATTGCTTTATGATTCTTTGTCAAAAATTGGTTAACTGGGTTTCTGTATGTTTGTATTTGGGTTCATTTGGCAACATCACAGTGTATTGATTACTGTACACATTCAGTAAACCTAAAATGGAATACAGCAATTCTCACTTTATTCTTTATCATACTGTTTGGCTAGTTAGTACCAGCCTCTTCTGTATTCATTTGGCTTTCAGTCCTGAATCTATTAAATTTGAATAAGTTATTTTGCCCCAGATTTTCCTGTACTTCACAGTAGTAAGTGTATCTAATCATTAATTCTGGACACTCATGGCCAAAGAGGATATTAGCAAGGGAGAGGAGCTCTGAAGCATGTACTAAAGAAAAACAAATACTCCAAGGCAGAGGCTTTACAGAAAGCTATGTCCAGGAAGGTAAACTAAAAAGAGATACTCACTGCACTAAAATGTAATGTCTTCAGGGTAGAAAAGCTGGACAGCTCTTGAATCACAATACTCTGTACTTCAGATTAGGAACTCAAACCATCTTGGGAGAGGATTTGGATACATGAGGGTGGCAGTCTGCATAACCATTCTAATTTCCAAAGTGTAAATGGATCACAATGTGTTACATACAAACAAGGCTTCAGAGAACTGAAAGCCAAAAAGTAATATATGAGACAATACTGAGAAGCACCTTGGAAATACATAGTAACTCATTCCACTGTAAATGACAACTATCTTTGTAAAGAATAAAAAGACAAAACCATAGACAACAAAAGAAGGGAAAAAACTATCTGTTTCAGTGCATTTTTAAGTGAAAGATGAAATAGTGGACACAGCTGAAATCCAGATTCTTAGTAGCTATTTAAACCCATACTCCAATAAGTTGGAGCATCTGAAAGAAATAGATAGGTTCAACACAATGTGAATTTTGAAAAACTAAGCCAAGAAGATGTAAAAATCCAGAACTGTTCAGTAATAAGCAGTTACTAGGAAAATTGAAGACAAGTGGATTCCCCATTGAAATCTAAACTTCGCAGAAGATCTAATCTCTGTATGTCTCAGATTTTACAAAAATGCAGCATTTGATTTTATGTATAAAATAATGGTTTATATGTTTAACCCATTATCTGACCAAGAGCCAAAGCACACACATAATCCCTTCACTTGCCAAGACTAAGCAAGAAAACCACACATGAATCCAGCCTGGGAAAAAAAGTTTAGTGAGATCTTATTTCAAAAGTATCAAAGGGAAGAAGTGTGAAGAATAGTTCAGTGTGAAGGCTTTGAGTTAAATAGCTCTGCAAATACACTATTTAGAAATTATTTAATCTGATTTTGGATTAAAATTGCAAAGAAGATTTATTCTCAGCTATTTGTTTAGTATATTTCTGATGTTGAAAAAGTACACTTAAGCTTTAAATTTTGTAAATTTATTGCTTACAGTTCACATCACCAAGATCTGTAGCTGTGCTTTTCAGAGGAAAAGTATTAGCCACACCTTGGTCCAGTTGAGGTAGCATACAACAGGTGCCCTTAACTTCATCTTTGCAGTCTTCTGTATTTAAAGTTTGGCACTGTAGGACTATTATGGGAACAGCAACCCTAGTGAATACATAATTTCTAAAAAATTATCCTATTGTGTTAATTCATAACACTGCATATCATTCTATCCATATTAATCTGTCAAACACTAACTTGGCCACATTTATATTTTTTTAATATTTAACTTCTGACATAACTAAGCTAGGAATATCTTAGTAATTTATGTTCTCTCATAGTAATCAAGAAGCATCATGTCACATCTTTAATACTTTACTTACATATTTGTCCTGCCAGATAATCTACAGCCAGAATAAGGTTCTTTCTGTTTTCCTTTTGTTGAGTTTATTGGTACATTTAATTTAAGGTATATAGCACAATTACATTCATCATTGGGATCATGTACCTTTACATAACAGGTCTTGGCTCTCATTTTTTCCCTTTGTCTGTGCCCTTGCTTCACCCCTCCTCCCCTTCCCATTTACAAACACTTTACCATTTTTTCATTTTGTCATATTATTTTTCTTTTCCCTTATTGCTTTTCCCCTAACCTTGCACTTTCTCCCTACACCTTTAGCACTTTTCTTCCTATTTCACATGGTCAATTATATCATTAGGATCTTATGTACTGTTTTAGTTTTTCACACCAGAGAAACTATTCGGTATTTACACATGTGTGACTTATTTATTTCACTTAGGAGTATATCAATATGTTTCCATTTTCCTATGAATGAATCTAATTTGTCATTCTTTATGGCTGAGTCCTATTCCATTTTATAGAAAAAACACATCTTTACCCAGTTTCCAACTGATGGGCAAATGGACTGTGGATACAGGATACAGTTAAAGAAAAGTTGTTGCCACTTTGTTACAAAGGTGGCCTTCCTTCTCATTCCCAGTAAGAGTTATAAGTTGATAAGATTTTTATCAGGATGTTCTTCGTATCCTTTTTTCAACCAGCATTCTACTCATGTCCACTTGTGATCTCAAATAAAATAGATGCTTTTTCTGAGATCTCAGTACATTTCATTTTTTATAGTTTCTTCATGGCAATATATGCTATTGTATACCATCCTTTTTTAAATTGTTGCACTCCCTATTACCCATATTAAAAAGTCATTTCCACATGTTTAGATAATTTAGTAAGCTCTCACTGTTATTCTGTTCTATTTGATAATAATAAAATATGAATCATAAATTATTTTTCACAGTTGTAAAGTCTGGAAGGTCCAAGATCAAGTTATCAATTATATTTTCCAGTGTGAGACTACTTTGCTACCCAAGATGGTACCTTAAATACTATGCTAAGATTATTCAAAGTGCAAAAACAAAAAAATTCCCCCAGAGTTCCATAAGATCAGCAGTACCATTCATGAGGCTCTCTCCTTTGTGACTTTAATCACCTTGTGAAAGCTGTACATTTATTGTTGAACTAGGTGAGTGGTGCCACTGCCTACCTCACAACTGCAAGGTCCTGAATTTGATCCCCAGTAGAAAAAAAGAAAAAAAAACCCTACTGTGTAGTAAGGCAATTTTGAAAAGGAAAAAAAAAAAGGGAGATTTATGAAATTAACTGAATAAAGTCATGACCAGTATTAGCGATTCAGCATACTATATTCAAGTACATGTACACTGTCTGCAGATAAGTAATGAAGTAAAAAAACACTTTAAACCTCATATTTTCACCTATTTTATAAATTGCTCTCCATTTATTTCATTTCTTATCTTTACCAAATTTAATTTCATATTGTAATAAAATTTTTCTCTGTGTAAATACATTCTTATCTGATCTAGACCATTATCTCTTTAAATTTTATATAATCAATCCTAATTTTTAGAATTTATGTCTCTCAATCCTAGTTTTATGTCTGTCAACTATTACATTGCTGGCTACAATATTCAAGACCCATAATTTAATTTTTTTTTTTTTTTTTTTTTTGTAGTAGGGATTGAACTCGGGACTTTGAACTTGCAAGGCAGTTTCAGTACCAGTGAGCTAAATCCCTGGCCCCTAAAATTAAGAGAATTTAATTTGACTCAAATTTGGTTCACATTCATATTCAGTCCATAGCACCAAACAGGAAAGGTCAAAGTATCAGATATGGGCACCAGTGTCAACTTCAATGACCAACCAAAGTACATCAGGAATCTTCTGGAAGAGTACATCTAGAAGAACCCAACTTCTGGGCAAAATCCAAAGCTAATGAAGTTGACACCACCGTAATGGCTACTCACAGTATATGGGAATGTATATCACAAGGATTAAGTTTGCGTGAGTGCAGTATGTGTCCTCATAAGGAAGGAAAAAAGCCCCATTATTCCTTCTACTATAGGACACAATAAGGTACACTTTATGTTCCAGGATGCTGGCCTATCAGCTAACACTAAACCAGTCACCTTAGCTTTGGAATGTACAATATCCCTATGCATATTATAACAGCCAAAATGGATTGATATTGTTCAGCAATTCTATAAATAGATTTAATGCAATCTCTATCAAAATATAAACAGCAGAATTAGAGAAACCTGTCCTAAAATTCATGTGAAACCAGAAGAGACCCAGAATAGAAAAAGCAGACCTGGGAAGCAAGAATAGAGCAGGAGCCATCAGAATGCCAGATTTCAAGTTACACTACAAACAAAATCAGCATGATAATGGAAGAGTAATAGCATACAGATCAGTGGAACAGAATGGACTGTGCAGATATAACCCCAGACATTCAGTCACATGACCTTTGACAAAAGAGCCAAAGTGCACGAGAGGAAAGATGACATCTTAAGCATATGTTAGGACAATTATACATGTCCCTCTGTGTGCTTAAGTAAAAATGGATGAAAGATCTAAATACTAAACCTGCTGGGAAGTAAAATAGGTACAATTTCATCTCATAGACATTGTCAAGGACTTTCTGAGAACTCAAATTGCACAAGAAGTAATATGAAGAATTGATAAATTAGGTCATTAAAATCAAAAGATATACAGCAAAAGAAATGCCAATGGACTGAAGACCTACTACATGTGAAAATTTGTGTGTGTGTGTGTGTGTGTGTGTGTGTGTGTGTGTGTACAGATGACTAAAATGTAGAATATACTTTGGCAACTGAAATGAGTATACGCTTCTCAGAAATACAGATGACCAACAAACACATAAAAATGTTCTATAATTAGCCAGTAAAGAATTAAATTAAGTCATCACTCATATTCCATCTTACTCCAGAAAGAATAAATACCATCAAGAAATCAAATAACAAATTGCTTATAGGGCTGCAGAGAAAAAGGAATCCTTTTCTATTGTTGGTGCAAATGTAAACTAATATATTCACTGTGAAAATCAGTGCTGTATTAAGTTCCTCAAAAAGTTAAATGTTCCATTTGACCAGCAATTCCCTTTATAGGTGTAAGGTCAGACCAAGGCACAAATGGGACCACTGAGGCAACATGCAATGAGTTTATTGTCATCTGGGTGTAAATAGGCCAAGGGTGAGAAAGCCCTTGGTGCTAAGAAGATAGCATATTATGGATGATTTAGGGAATTTTAGGTAGAGGAGGAGGGCACTGCTCATGAGGGTGGAGCATTTTAGAGTTGGTGAATTGAGTCTGATTCTGGGGACGGTTTTTTTTGTTTTTGTTGTTTTTGTTTTGTTTTGTTTTTTGAGGGAAAGGAGACATTTTTCCCAGGGCAGAAGGGATTTCAGCAAATAAACCTGAGGGAAGAGAGCAGTGGTCTTTGGCTAAGGATGTGCAGGTTAAGGAATAACTTATTAACTGCAAGGTTTTAATCAAGGTTATTGGGAACAACAGGGAAAAGAGGCTGGAGTACTATTGCAGCGTTTATAGAATGGGAAGGCTAGCTGGATCAAAGGGCATAGAGGAGGAAGAGGGGGGTGTTTAAGTTCTTTTTATCAATTATTGAATAGAAGGAGAGTGAGAAGGAAACAGTTTGGTGTGTTCTGAGAAATTATACTGTGTGCTGCAAAAGCAGAGATGTTTTAGCTAGTTTAGATAGGACTTGAGAGTGGAAATATGAAGGTGAGACCACATATGATTACAGCACACTGAATGAAATAAATAAAATGTCAAGATACACAAAAGCAAGGCATTTATATTTCCTCCAGAATTTGGATCAGTCTGACGGAATAGGAAAGAATGAGGAATAGGTGAATTGTTGGTAAGTGGCTTGAAAGGGTCCTTCCAGCTTAGTTTGTTAAGGGGTTTAGTGAGAATTGCAAAACCTAGAATCAGGAGATGTAAATAGCCAATGATTTTCAAGAAGGTAGGGAACTAAAGGAGCTGTTTGTGGTGGTCAGGGTTAGAATCTGAGTAGAGGTATGTGATCAGCAGGAAGAAATAAGGGGATGTGAAGAGGCAGGTGATGTTGAATAAGGGGATTGAGATGTCTCAAATACACAGGTTGAGGGAGGGAAAAGATATGGGATAGGAAGAAGACATAGAAGTAGGTATAAGAAGACTATGGGGCAGGGAGCAGAGGCTTGAATAGTGAGGCTGGCAAACAGATTTAATAAAATATCTCGTTTGATGAGTGGGACTGGACAGGTGGGAATGACTAGAAACAAATGAGTAAATGTTTTATTTTTGAATTGGTGTAAGAGCAGAGGGGTTTTGAAAAGAGGCCTGGACACAGTGCCATCAATCCCCACAGCAGGAACTGAGGCTAATCTTATCTGTCCTTATAAAGAAAAGAGGGTGAAATGGATCACCCCTATACTGATCAGAAATAAAACACTTTATGTTCCACTGCAAGATTTATCTGGAGTTTCATGATTGTGATGGTCCGAGGGGTTGTATCAATCATCTAAGGTCTCATCAATCAAGAGAGAGAGAGGGCACCTGAACCCTGGAGAGTGACCCTGGGTGGGGACCCCAGCAGGTGGGCCCAACGAATCCATTACAGACCACCTCCAGTGAGGGCTTCCCCATGTGAGGCATAGCTTGGGAGAGAGTAGTGTATTGGGACAGTCTTTGGCCCAGTGATTAGTCTTGTGACACTTATAGAAGAGCTCTGAACCTCTTTTTTGGATTTCCAGAGGTTTTATTTGAACTCTGATTGGTTTTCAGCTATTTTGGTGGGTTCCTTACAGTGGTTTCAAGCAGTTATAAGTCAGAAATATACTGTTGGTGGTTCATAATATCATGATTATTGAAATGTTTGATTCATCAATTTTTTTTCTTCATTGAGTTTATTGTTCCCATTTAGATATACAGTATAGTTACATTCCTCATTGGAATCTTGTACCCTTAAATGACAGGACTTGGTTCTCATTTTTCCCCATACCCCTGCCCCCCTTCCCTATTTAAATAAACTTTATTTCCATTTTATCAGAATTTTTCCCTCATTTACTTTTCCCTCCCTTTCTCTCTTCCCCTAAACCTTTAGCCCTTTTCTTCCTATTTCACATTGTCGATTATACCATTAGGATCTTATTTACAATTATAGTTTTCACAACAGAGAAAATACTTGGTATTTACACATCTGTGACTTATTTGTTTCATGTAAGAGTTTGACCTCAATATGCATCCATTTTCTCATGAATGACTAATTTCTCATTCTTTGTGCCTGAGTAGTATTCCATTTTATAGAAAAACCACAACTTCTTTATCCAGTCTCTAAATAATGGGAAATTGTGCTGTTTCAAAGTTTTACCTATAACAAACTGTGACACTGTAAACATGGGTGTGCATATATCACTGTAGTGTGATACTTTTAATTCTTTTAGAAAGATACCGAGCAGAGAGATGGCTGGGTCAAATGGAACCTCTAGTCCCAGCTCTTTGAGGTATCTTCATATTGATTTCCATAGTGGTTGCACCAGACTGCACTCCCACCAACAATGGAGAAGGATTCTTTTCTCCCCACAATCATGCCAACATTTGTTATTGGTTTATTTCTTGATAGCAGCCATTGTGGGGTGAGGTGGAATCTCAGTTTTGTTTTTCAAAACATCTGCATCACTCAAATGACCAGTGATGTGGAACTTTTTTTATATATTTATTTGCAGCTCTTACATCTTTGTCTGAGAAATGTCTGTTCATTTCAGATGCCCATTTTTGAATCAGGTCTTTATATTTGTGGAGTGTGATTTTTTTTTTCTCTTTATATAGTCTATAAAAGAGTCCTTTGCCTGAGGAGCAGCTGGTAAAAATTTTTTCCCACATCATAGGTTGTCTCTTAGCTCTGCTGGAGGTTTCTTTTACAGTCCAGAAGCTTTTTAATAAGATAAGATCCAGTTGTTCTTTCTTTATGCTAGTTCCCATGCTACTGAGGATTTGTTCATAAAGTCTTTTCCCATACGAGAGCCTTTAAGAGTTCTGCCTAACATATTCCCATAAATTTACTGTCTCTTTTTAAATATTTAGATCTTTAATCCACTTGGATTTTAGTTTAGTGCATAGTGAAAGATTAGGTCTTAGTTTTAATCTCTGGCAGATTGAAATCCAGTTTTTCCAACACCTTTTATTAAAGAGGCTATCTTTTGCCACAAAAGATGGTTGGCTCCTTTGTTAAAGATGAGTCAGAGTTTCTCCGGAGTTGTTTCTGTATCTTCCAATCTATTCCACTAGTCCTCAGGTTTTTTTCTTTTCCACTTGTCTTTGTCACCTCTTTTTATCACACTGGCTTTGTACTATACTTTCAAACAGAATTGTTATACCTGCTGTCTTGTCTCTGTTGCCTAGGATAGTTTTTGTTATTCCAGGTGTCTCCGAGTTCCAAATGAACTTTTAGTTTATTTTTTCTAGTTCTGTGAAATATACTGCTAAAATTTCAATTGGCCTTGCATTGAATCTGTATAGCAGTTTTGGTAGTATGTCTATTTTCACTGTGTTCATTCTTCCTACCCAGGAGCAAGGGATAATCTTTCCATTTTCTTATATCCTCTTTGATCTCTTTTTTCAGAGTGCTGTAGTTTTCAATGTAGAGGTATTTCTTCTTTTGTTAGATCGATTCCTACATACTTTATTTTTTATGCTATTGTGAAAGGAATTGCTTCCCTAATTTCTCTCAAGGTGAGTCTCTTATTTCTGTTCAAGAAAGCTATTGATTTTTGAGTGTTGACATTGTATCCAGCTACACAGCTGAAACTGTCAATTAAGTCTAGAAGTCTTTTGGCATTTTTTTGGTCTTCATTGTAGAATATCAGTTTGTCAGCAAATAATGACAGTTTAAATTCTCCCTTTCCTATCTTTATAGCTTTAATTTCTTTCTTTTGTCTAATTGCTGTTGCAAATATTACTAGAAAGAGCAGTGGGATAATGGACATCCTTATCTTGTTCCTGATTTTAATGTGAAGGTTTTCAATTTTTGACCATTTAATATGATGTTGCCTGTTGGTTTTTCATAGATAGCCTTTATCAAGTTGAGATATAGACCATCTGTTCCATATTTTTGCAGTGTTTTGCAATTTTTTTGTACTCATGAATCAGAGTTGAATTTTGTCAAATGCTTTTTCTGCATGTATTGAGAGAATCATGATTTTTTGTCTTTGACTCTGTTATTATAGTGCGTTATATTTATTGATTTACATATGTTGAACCATCTTTGAATCCCTGGAATAAACCCACTTGGTCAGGGTTTATGAAGTTGTTGATGACCCTCTGTGTTCTATTTGCTAGTGTTTTATTGAGGATTTTTTTTTTAATGTGTATTCATTAAGGAGATTAGTGAGTAGTTCTCTTTTTCAGTTGGGTCTTTCCCTGGTTTGGGAACCAAAGTTGTAAGACTTGAATAAGCTAAAGTGACTCCATGCTAATAGGCCAGACTGTGCTTCTTCATATGCTAATTGCTAATATGTCTAACAGCCCGCCCAGGGGCAAATGGTATGACAAAAGGAGACCATAGAACATTTACTGCATAAGATAAGAAATGTATTTGCAGTCTTGTTCTGTGAATTCCCTGACTCTTTGTTTAGAAAAACCTTCTAAAAAGTACCTCAGCCACTGAGCAGTTGCCTCTCTGAGATACCTGGCTCTGGGAGTATTGTCTGGCCAGACTAATAAAGGTCTATTTACCATCTAGCCTGGTGTGTTCCCTCTTGGGTTTCTCATTTCTCTGTCGAGCTCCCGGAGCATCGCTGGGTGTTAGGGCCCAGCATTGTGGAGGCCTTTTTGGCTATTCATGGCTTTTGGAAGTAAGGCCCTGGGTCTTGCCTCTGGAGCCATTGTTGGCCTATACGAGTCAGCATCATGGAGGCCCTTTCAGCTGTTCATGCTCCATGGAGTGGAAGTGAGACTTTAAGTCTTACAAAGTAACACTTGCTTCCAGGAATGAATTTGGAAGTATTGCTTACATTTCAGTTTCACTGAAAAGTTTAAAGAGTAGTGGCAGTAATTCTTCCTAAATGTCTTGCAAAATTCAGTGATGAGTCCATTAGGACCATGGCTTTTCTTCGTTGATAAACTTTCAATTACTTTTTCAATTTCATTGATTGAAATTGGGGTGTTTCAAATTTTTTATCTTTGTTCAACTTTAGTAATTCAAAAGTATCTAGAAATCTGTCCATGTCTTCTCTATTTTTCATTTTATTGGAGTACAGTTTCTCAAAGTAGGTATTGATGATTCTCTGGCTTTCTTCTGGATCTGTTGTGACTTCCTCTTTTTCATTCTTAATTGCAAGGATCTGTACTTTTTCTTTCCTTTCAGACAAGCTTTGGTTAAAGTTTTATTTATGTTATTATGTATTCTTTCATAAAACCAACTCTTTGATTCATTAATTTTTTGTACCATTTTCTTAGTTTCCATTGCATTGACTTTTGCTCTAATCTTTATAATTTCCTCTCTTGTATGTGTTTTGGGTTTTCTTGATCTTCTTTTTCTAGGAGTCTATGATTCATCATTAGGTTGTTTATTTGAGCTCATTCTGTTTTCCTTGTGTGTATTCATTAGTGTGAATTTTCCATGTAGAACTGCTTTCATTGTGTCTCATAATTCCTGTATTTTGTACCGGCATTATCATTTATTTGGAAAAACTGTCTAATTTCTTCCTTAATTTCCAGTATGATCCATTGATTGTTCAGGAGAGCATTTTTCAATTTCCATGAGTTTGTGAAGTTTCTGTAGTTTCTTATGCTATTGATCTCCCGGTTAATTGCACTATGATCTAATAATATACATGGGATAACTTTGATTCCTTTTCATTTATTTAAATGAGCTATGTACAGCTGAAAAGAATGTATATTCTGATTTTATGGGATGGAACACTCTATAAATGTCTATTAAGTCCTTATGTTCAAAAGGTCTGTTCAGTTCCAGTATTTCATTGTTGATGTTTTACTACATTATCTGTCTATTTGTGATAGTAGGGTATTTGGGTCCTCCATTAGAATTGCATTCGTGCTTATTTGGTTTTTTATGTTTTATATAGTTGGGGTCATTCATATTTTTTGCACATATATTTGTGATTGTCATCTCCTTTTGAATTGTTCCCTTTACAAGAATGTAGCGTCATTCTTTGTCTGTCTTAATCAGTTTTGGTTTGAAAAATAATTTCTCTATGAATAAGATAGATACGCCTGTTTTTCTCTGAGTTTCTGTGGCATGGAGAGTTGTTTTCCATCTTTTCACTTTCAGTCTATGGGCTTCATTTAGCACTAGGTGTGTTTCTTGCATACAACATATTGTTGAATTTTGTTTCTTAACCCATTCTTTCAGTCTGTATCTCTTGATTGATGAATTGAGGCCATTGACATTGATGGTTATAACTGATATGTACTGCTTATTATTGTCAGATTATTGTCCTTTTGGTGGCTCTTTTAATTCCCCCCTTCCCTTTAGTTTCTTACCTGGCCTAATTGATTTGCTCGGCTGGGCCTCATGGTGTTGTGGCCTTCATTGTCTTTTTCTAGGATATTGTTTGGAATTCCTTGTAGTGCTGTTTTGGTATTCATGATGTTTGTCAAATGTTCTATGTCATGGAAGTATCTTATTTTCCTATCCATTTTGAAAGAGGGTTTTGCAGGATATATCAGTTTACATTAGAGGTTGTTTTCTTTTAGGACTGGAAATACCTCACTCCAGGCTCTCCGTGCCCTGAGGGTTTGTGTTGAAAAGTCTTCTGTGATTCTGATGGGCTTTTCTTTTCATGGGATTTGTTTCTTTTCTCTTACTGCTTGTAGTATTTTGTTCTTCTTTTGGCTTTATGGGATCTTGATTATTGTATGTCTATAGTTGTAGTTTTTCATTTTTGTTTTTGTTTTTTATTATGGCTAGTTGGAATCCTGTATTCCTCATTTTTCTGTATGTCAAAGTATTCCCTTCTATTTGGGAAGTTTTCTGTCCTTAATTTTGTGAACAGATTTTTTTAATTGGTTTGTAATTTTTCCTGCTATTTCATGGATTCCTATAAATCTTACATTATTCTTCTTTGCATCATCTAGTTATGATTGGATTGATTTCTTATGAACCCTTACTGATTTTAAGAGACTCTCTTTTCACAGTCACTGACTGAAATTTTATCTTCTATATCTGAGATTCTTTCTTCACATTCATTTTTTCCTGTTGTGAAAATTTTCAAGAGTTTTTAAATATCCATGATATCTGTTTGATTTTTTAATGGATTCTACTCCTTTCCTATGTTGAGACCTCATGGTTTCCATTTCTTTTTTATGATGGGCCTTCATGGCTTCTATCATGGTCCTCAGCTCATCTATTTTTTTTTTTTTGGTCAGTTTCTGTTCTAGAGTCTCAAATCATGTCTTTCACTGTTCTCATACTCTCTATAATCATCTGGGTAATTATTTCTGTTTTTAATTTTTCTTGAGCCTAATTGATCTGTTTTGGTATTTTCTGTGCTATGAGTTCAGGGTGTCCTGGTAGTTGACCATCAGACTTTTCTACCTCAATTCCCCTATAGTTTCCCATTGGTGAAGTGAAAATCTGTCTTTATGTCTTTCTTAGGCATTTTCTTATTTTAATTTTTGTTGTTGGGTTGTCCTTGGTTTAATTCCTGGTGTGTTACTTAAATGTTTCTGATATCGTTGTGCTTTACCTTTTGAGTCTCTAATGGCTCAAGCACATTCTCATTTTCATAGTATCAGATAGGACAACTCATTAAATAAATCACAACCTTTTATCCCAATTAATACAATTAGCAACATAATAGGATCATGCACAGCTTACAAATTGACCACTTGTGGTAGTAATTAATCTATCAACTTTAAACCATGTGAATTAAATCAAAATCAAGGATCAGTCCAAAATATGTTTACAGTGAATAAACTCTTAAGTATAGCAACTTTACCCTTTAGGATGAGGTCTTATACAGAGTTAGGATAAGAGAAGTAGATAGGTAGATGAATTGGTGAATGTTTCAAGTGAAGCCAGAGCACACAGAATGACCACATAAACTTTAGGAAACTCTTGAAGACAAGAGAGAAAGATAGAATGCAAGAATATAACAACTTGACAGTAATAGGGGCTCACCTTCCTTCAAACCATTGACCCTTGAGTGAAGGAAAATGACAGAAGAAAAGAAAAAGAGAAGAAAAAGCAATAAAGAAGAGACCAAGTTAGGGCAGGAACAGGGAACAGAAAGGGAGATAGAGTATTAGTATGGGGGAACAAGAGACTGAGTTGGAAAAAGAAGAGAGAAAAGAGAATTTGCAGGGTGGAATGAGGAAAAGAAAAATTTTGAAGGCCTCTTTCAGACTTTATCTCTGCTGTCACAACACAATGTGTACAGCCATGTGCAGAACTAAGTCATTTAGTCTAAGGTAGCCAATGGCAGGCCTCTGAGATTCAGGTTGAATTCAGGCTGCAGAGCCCAAATTATGCTCCCTGATCTCCTGCAGAGTTGAACTCTGCAAGGTTCTACTGCCAGTTCCCTCTGCCCTTTCTCTGAAGTTATTCACAGTTCTGATGGAAGGTGGTGATCTCTCCAACTACTAATATGGAGATCTGATGTACCTTTATTGCAATTGTTCACTTGTTTTATTTACTGGAGCTCAGAAAAATGACCTTTTTAATAGCCTGTGCCTCTGTAGAGTAGATCAAGAATTGGCACATACAGGAGGCCTGAGGACACGGGGGCATGAATGTTTCAGATGCACCTGCATGGCCAACCAGGCCTCACCAGTTGGTTTGGTGCAGGCTGGAGTGAGGACGGGATCTTGACATGGCTGATCTGGACCTCCTCCTCCTGCTGGATGCAGGCAGGGTGAAGGTGGCATGAGGGTATGCCCACAACACAGAAAACTAGTTCCCCTCAGTTGGCTTAATGCAGGCTGGAGCAAGGATGGGATCTCTGCACACTCAGATTCCATTTTTGAAGTGTGTCTTTATATTTGGGGGCTCTAATATTTATGAGTTACTTACATAAGTTAGAAAATAGATCTTTGTCTGTGGAGCAGCTAGTAAAATTTTTTTGAGACCTTGTAGGTTGTATCTTAGCTCTATTAGTGGTTTCTCTTGCAGTGCAGAAGCTTTTAGTAAGACGAGATTCCAGTTGTTGATTCACTGTGCAAATTTCCATGCTATTGATGATTTGTTCACAAAGTCTTGTCCTATATCAGTGTCTTCAAGAGTTTTACCTAATGTATCTTCCATCAAGTTTAGAGTTTCTATTTTAAGATTTAGATCTTTAATCCTCTTGGATTATAGTTTAGTGCATGGTGAAAGATAAGGGTCCAGTTTAATCTTTGGCAAGTTGAAATCCAGTTTTCCAGCAACATTTCTTAAAGAGGCTAGATGGCTCCTTTGTCAAAGATCAGTTAGCTGAATATGTTTGCAGTTCTTTCTGCATTTCTAATCTATTCCAGTGATCCTTGGGTTTATTTCTTTGCCAGCAGCATGCTCTTTTTATCACAGTAGCTTTGTAGTATAGTATCAAGTTGGGGAGTGTAATATGTCCTGTCATTTCTCTGTTGCATTGAATGGCTTTTGAAATTGTAGGTCTCTTCATCTTCCAAATGAATTTTGTATTGTTTTCACTAGTTCTGTGAAATTTTGTCATTGACTCTGTTAATATATTTACTGCATTTTTTAATTTATGAATCCTTGCATCCCTGGGATAAATATGTATTGGGAAGGTGTATGATTTTCTTGATGACCCTCTGTATTCTATTTGTTAGTAACTTGTTGAGGATTTTTGCATCTTTTATTATTTAAGGAGATTGGTCAGTAGTTCTCTCTTTTGTTGGATCTTTCCTGGTTTTGGAATCAAAGTAACACTTGCATGACTGAATTTGGAATTATTTCTTCCCCTTCAATTTCATTGAAAAGTTTAAAGAATAGTGGAAATAGATGTTTTCTCCCCCATTCTCTCCCTCTCTCTCTCTCTCTCTCTCTCTCTCTCTCTCTCTCTCTCTCTCTCTCTCATTTATAGGTACATTTTAGATATACAGTACAGTTACATTCAACATGGGATCTTGTACCTGTACATAACAGGTCTTGTTTCTCATTTTTCCCCCTTGTTCTTACCTGCCCTTCACCCCCTCCTCCCCTCCCCATTTAAACTTTATTTCCATTATTTCATTTTCTTATTTTTTTTCTTATCCCTTATTACCTTTCTCCTACCCTTCCCACTTACCCTGCACCTTTAGCCCTTTTCTTCCTATTTCACATTGGCAATTACAACATGAGGACCTTATGTACCATTATATCTTTTCACACCAGAGATACTATACAGTATTTGCACATGTGTAACTTAGTTATTTCACTTAGGAGTATATCCTAAATATGTATTCATTTTCCTGTGAATGAATCTAATTTATCCCTTTTTAAGGGTGAGTAGTATTCCATTTTATAGAAAAATCACATCTTCTTTCTCCAGTCACCAACTGATAGGTAATTGGGCTGTTTCAAAGTTTTAGTTATTACAAACTATGCTGCTATAAACATAAGTGTGCATATATCACTGTGATGTGATTCTTTTAATTATTTTGGAAAGACATCCAGCAGATGGATGTCTGGGTCAAATGGAACCTCTAATACTAGTTCTGTGAAGTATCTCCATATTGATTTCCATCGTGGTTGCACCAGTATGCATTCCCACCAACAATGGAGAAGGGTTTCTTTCTCCCCGTAACTCCACCAACATGTAATATTGGTTGATATCTTGATAGCAGCCATTCTTCCTGGGACGAGGTGGAATCTCAGTGTTCTTTGCATCTGCATCTCTTTGGAATCTCAGTGTTGTTTTCATCTGCATCTCTCAAAGGACCAGTGATGTGGAACATTTTTTCATATATTTACTTGCTGTTTTCACTTCTTTGTCTGAGAAATGTCTGTTCATTTCAGATGCCCATTTTTGAATTGGGTCGTTATATTTGGGGGCCCTGATTATTTTGAGTTCTTTATATATTCTAGAGAAGAGTCTTTTGTCTGAGGAGCAGCTGGTAAAATTTTTTCCCACATTGTAGATAGTATTTTAGTTCCATTGATGGTTTATTTTGCAGTACAGAAGGTTTTTAATAAGATGAGATCCCAGTTGTTGCTTCTTTCTCCTAGTTCCCGTGCTACTGAGGACTTGTTCATAAAGTCTTTTCCTATGCCAATCTCATCAAAAGTTCTGCCTAACTTATCTTCCCACAAATTTAGTGACAATTTTTTAATATTTAGATCTTTAATCCACTTGGATTTTATTTTAATGCATGCTGGAACATAAGGGTCTAGTTGAAATCTTTGGGAGGTTGAAATCCAGTTTTTCCAACACCATTTATTAAAGGGCTATGATTTCTCCACTGAGGATTGTTGGCTCCTTTGTCTAAGATGAGGTAGATAAGAACATCTGGAGTTGTTTTTGTATCTTCCAATCTGTTACACTGATCCTCACATCTGTTTTCTTTGCCAGTACTGTGCTGTTTTTATCACAGTGGCTTTCTAGTATAGTTTCAAATTGGGAATGGTTAAATCCGCTGCCTTATCTTTGTTGCCTAGGATGGCTTTTGCTATTCCAGGTGTCTTCTGTTTCCAAATAAATTTTTGGATTATTTTTTCTAGTTCTGTGAAATATAGTGTTGGAATTTTAATTGGCATTGCATTGAATCTGTATTGCAGTTTTGGTAGTATGTCCATTTTCACTATGTTGATTCTTCCTACCCAGGTGCAGGGGATATCTTTGCACTTTCTTATATCTTCTTTATTCTGTTGTTTCAGAGTGCTGTCATTTTTATTGTAGAGGTCTTTTGTCTCCATTATATTTGATTCCTAGATATTTCATTTGTTTGGATAGTATTATGAAAAGAATTGTTTCCTTAATATCTCTCTCATTGAGTCTGTTGTGTACAAGAAGGCTATAGATTTTTGGGTGTTGACCTTATTTATATCCATCTACTCTGCTAAAAGTGTTAAGTAAGTCTAGAAGTCTTTTGGTGGAGGGTTTTTTTTTTTTTTTTTTTTTGGTCTTCAGTGTAGAGTATCATATCATCAGCAAATAATGACTGTTTAACTTCTTCCTTTCCTATCTTTATGCTTTAATTTCTTTTGCTTGTCTAATTGCTGTGGCACATGTTTCCAGAACTATTTTGAAGAGGAATGGTGATAGTGAGCATCCTTGTCTTGTTCCTGATTTTTAATGTGAAGGTTTTCCAATATTGGCCATTTAATAGGATATTGGTTTTTGGTTTTTCATAGATAGCCTTTATTAAGTTCAGATATAGACCATCTATTCCAATTTTTTGCAGAGTTTTTACCATGAATTGGTGTTGAATTTTTTCAAATGCTTTTTCTATATGTATTGAGAGGATTCTATAGTTTTTTACCTTGACTCTGTTAAATAGTGTATAACACTTATTGACGTATGTATGTTGAACCATCCTTGCATCCATGGAATAAATCTGATTTTTTCAGGATGTATGATATTGTTGATGACCCTCTATATTCTGTTTGATAGTATCTTATTGAGGATTTTTGCATCTGTATTCATTAAGGATATTGGCATGTAGTTCTCTTTTTTTGGGAATAGATGTTTTCTATATGTCTTGTAGACTTCATCAGTGAAGACATTGGGACCTGGGCAATTCTTTGTTGATAAATTTTTAAATTATGCTTTCAATTTCACTATATTTAATTGGATTTTTTAGATTGTATCTTCTTTTTAAACTTTGGTAATTCATATGTACCTAGGAATCAGTTCTTGTGTTTTTCCTTTTTATTAAAGTAAAGGTTTTCTAATTAAGTATTGATGACCCTCTGGATTTCTGGTGGATGTGTTGTTTTACCCCTTCCTTTCCTAAAAGCCTCATGAATTTGATCCTTTTCTTTCCTTTTTTGATAATGTTGGCTAAGGGTTTTTCAATTGTATTTGTTCTTCAAAAAGCCAGTCCTTCAATTCATTGATTTTTTTATCATTAACTTAATCTCCATTACATTGATTTCTTCTCTCAACTTTAATAATTTCCTCCTTTGTATGAGCACTGGGTTTATCTTGTTCTTTTTCTAGGAGCTTAAGTTTCAGCATTTGGATATTTCTTTGAGCTTGCTCAGTTTTCCTAATATGGGAGTTTACTCCTATGAATTTCCCTCATAAAACTCCTTTCACTGTGTTACATATATTCCTTTATGTTTTACTGATACCATCATTTAATTGTATAAATTGTTTCATTTCTTTTTGACCCATTGATATTTCAGGAAAGCATTATTCAACTGCCATGTGTTTGTAGCATTCTTGAAGCTTCTTATTCTATTGATCTGCAGTTTGATTGGACTATATTCTGTTAATATACAGGGGATAACTTCAATTCCTTTGAATTTACATAAACAATATCTATGAGCTAGCATATTTTCTATTTTGGAGAAAGACTGATGTCCAGCCACAAAGAATGAATACTCTGATTTTGAGTGGTGGAACACTCTGTAGACTTCTAAGTTCATTCATTCTAAAGGTTAGATCAGTTGTATTATCTTGTTGTTGATTTTTGTTTACATGTTTATTTATCACAGTGGGGTATTGATGTCCTCTACTACAATTGTATTAGTGCTTATTTGATTTCTTATGAACATTAATATTTGTTTTGTATAGTTGGAGGCAGTAGTATTTGGTGCATATATATTTATGATTGTCACCTTTTTTCTTGGACTGTTCCCTTTAGAAGGACTTAGTGGTCTTCTTTGTTTCTCTTAATTAGTTTTGGTTTGAAATCTACATTGTCTGCAAATAAGATAGCTTCCCCTGCTTTTTTTTCAGGCTTGTGTCACATGGAGAACTGTTTTTAATTCTTTTATTTCCCATTTGTGAAATTCTTTTTTATTAAGTGTTTTTCTATAAGTGTGATCCTCATTGTTTTTTCCTAGGATATTGTATAAAAATTTTTTGAGTGCTGGTTTAGTAGTCAGTAAGTTCCTAAGATGCTCTTTGTTATGAATGTATCTTATTTCAAGATAGTTTTGCAGTGTACATCAATCTTTGTTGGAGGTTATTTTTTTATTTAGGGCTTAAAATTCCTCACTCCAGGCTCTTCTTGATTTAAGGTTTGTGTTAAAAAGGCTGCTATGATTCTTATGGGCTTTCCTTTAAAAATGATATTTTTCTTTCTCTATGTGCTTGTAGTATCTTGATCATGTTTTGGGTTTCTGGGGCTTTTTTGATCATGGCCATTTGGAGTCCTATATGCCTCATTTATCTGTATGTCAAATTATTTCATCTTGTTTGGAAAGTTTTGAGTCATTAATTATATGAAATTTTTAAACATCATTTGAACTTTCTCCTGCTTTTTCATGAATTCCTGTCAGTCATATTCTTTGCATCATCTGTGAGCTTTTGGATTGATTTCTCATGACTATTTTTAAGAGATCTCCATTTTTATGGTTCCAGCCCACATCCTTGTCTTCTATATCTGATATTGTCTTCACATGCATCCATTCTACTAGGAATATGTTCAATAGAGGATCTCCTGGATCCCTGTTTGAATCTGTTTCACAGATTCCATTTCTTTCCTATGTTATGTATTCATGGTTTCCATTTCTTTCCTGTGCTGAGCATTCATAGCTTCTATCTTTGTTCTAAGTTCATCTGTTTTTTTAATGTTTTTGTTCCAGAGTCCTTAATCATGTCTTCCATTCTATTCACCATCTCTGGCTATCTGGGAATTGATTTCAGTTTTGAATTTTTCTAGAGCCCCAGTCATCTGTTTTGTTATTTCCTTTACAGTCAGTGCTGGGTGTCCAAGTGATTGTCTATTTCCACATTATTTCCTACAAAATTCACCATTGGTGAGCTAGTAGTATTATTTTATGTCCTGCTTAGGTGTCTTCTCATTTCTATTTTTGTCCTTGGTACTGTTTTGGTTTATTTCTTGGGTTGATACTTCAATATTGCTTTTTGTAAGTATCTTTGTTTCTTGTATTTAAATCCTTTATGGAATGATTGCTTCTCAGAGGTGTCTTCCTTGTATAGCTGGTCTTTTAGTTTTGAATCTCTATTGATTTCTAGGACATCTTGTTTTTTTTATATACAACTAACTAAACTAATCATACCACCTTAGATCAAGGTTAGTGATCTAAGGAAGTGAGGCCAGAGGGCACAGGAAGATCATGCAAACTCTAGGAAACTGTCAAAGACCAAAGTGAAGACAGAACAAAAGAACACAATAACAGAACAACCTAGCAGCAATAGAGAGGCTAGAAACTGTATTCATTTTATTTTAAGACTAGTAGCAATCAAGAAAAGGAAAAAGAGAAGAAAAAAAATGAGAAAGAAATGTGAATAAGGGCAGGCAGAAGAACAAAAAGTGATAGTAGTGAAGAACATGGTGTGAGAGACAGAGAGAGACAATGAGAAAGTAAGAGACTAAAAATGAGATAGCAAAGAAAAAAAATGAAAAGAAGAAAAAAATAAAATTTAAAGTTATTAAAAATAAGAGAAAAAAAACTTTGAAAATAAAAAATAAATATAAAGAGCCTTAAAAAAAATAAATAAAGGGCCTTCTTCAGGGTATGTCTTTTCTGTCACAGTAAACAGCATGAGCAGGAGTGTGTAGATCTAAATCAATCTCAACAAGCCAGCAGCTGTCCACTGAGGTTCAGGCTGATTTCTAGCTGCAAGACCCAAGTTGAGATTTCTGACTTCCTGCTGGGTTGAACTTTAAAAGTTCTAGTGAAGATTCCATGTGCTATTCCCCTAAAGATATTCGAGGTTCTAAGGGGAACTGGCGATCCTTACAATTTATCAAGTATGGTGGTCTGGTGTGTCTTTGTTGCAGAGATTTTTTTCACTTTTCCAGTAGGCTTCAATATCTCTTTCTCTCGCTCACTTCTGGTCTATCTTCTGGAGCTCAGACCAATGGCCTTTCTGATCCACTGCCCCTGCCTGATGTGCCCATTTTCCAAAGCCATAGATGGGTTGTTGGCAGCACTGGTGTCCATATAGGTCAACTCCTCCTACTCCTTTGTGTCAAAGGAGCAGTGCCACTGGCCCTTCAGGCTCTTCTAGACTTTAGGGTTTGTGTTGAGAAATCTGTTGTTATTTTAGTGGGTATTTTTTCCTATGTGATTTGTTTCTTTTTTCTAAGTGCTTTTAATAGTTTGTTCCTCTGTTGGGTTTCTGAAATCTTCACTATTATGTGTTTAGATATTTTTTATTTTACAATGGCTGTTTGGAACTTTATATGCCTCACTTATCTTTATGTCAAAATCTTTTCCCCTTCTTGGGAAGTTTTTTGCCATTATTTCTGTGTAGTTTTTTGTGACATTTTCACTTTCTCTTGCTCTTTCATTGACTCTAATAAGCCTTTTTAAAAAATTCTTCTGTGTGTTCTCTACCAGCTGCTGGATTGACCTCTCATGATCCCTTTACATTTTCATGGCCACTAATCACACTCGTCTTCTCTATCTCATATTCTGCTTAAACTTTGGCTCATTCTAATGAAAAATCTTTCAATAGAGTTGTTAATTACCTGGATATTTATTTGAATCTGTTTCATGGATTCCATTTCTTTCCTATGCTAAGCCTTCATGATTTCTATTCCTTTCCTATACATTTATAGCCTCCATCATATTTTTGAGTTCCTCTATTTTTCTTTAAGTCTGTTTCTGTTCTAGAGTCACTATGCAGGGCTTTCATTCTGTCCACCATCACTATAGTTATCTAGAAAATTATTTCTGTTTCAATTTTTCTAGAGCATCAATCCTCTGTTTTGTTACTTCCTCTGTTATCAATTCAGGGTGTCCTGGTGGTTGATTCCCAGGCTGTTCCACTTAGCTGACCACTGGATTTGCCTTTGGTGTGGGAGAAATATGATTTTGATTCTTGTTTATGTTTCTTCTCATTTCTTTATTAAGCTATTGTGAAGGGAATTTATTTCCTTAATTTCTCTCTCAGTGAATCTCTTATTTGTGTACAAGAAGGCTGTTGATTTTGCTTGTTGGCTTTGTGACTGGCTATTCTGATATATGTGTCATTTAAGTCTAGAAGACTTTTGGTAGGGTTTTTTGGGTCTTCAATGTAGAATATCATATCATCAACAAATAATGACAGTTTAACTTTTTTCTTTCCTATATTCACTGCTTTAATTTCTTTTTCTTGTCTCATTACTGTGGCTAAAGTTGCCAGAGCTTTATTGATGAGAAGTGGTGACAGTGGGCATACTTGTCTTGATTCTGATTTGAACATGAAGGTTTTCATTTTGTGGCCATTTAATATGATGTTGGCTGTTGGTTTTTCATAGATAGCCTTTATTAAGTTGAGATATAGACCATCTATTTCAATTTTTGCAGCGTTTTTATCATGAATGGGTGTTGAATTTTGTCAAATGCTTTTTCTGCATCTATCGAGAGGATCGTGTGGTTTTTGTCCTTGAATTTGTTAATATAAAGTATTACCTTTATTGACTTACAAATGTTGAACAATCCTTGCATCCCTGGAAGAAATCTGACTTGGTCAGGGTGTATGATCTTGATGATCATCTGTATTCTGTTTGCTAGTATCTTATTAAGGATTTTTGCATCTATGTTCATTAAGGAGATTGGACTGTAGTTCTCTTTTTTAGGTCCATCTTTACCTGATTTGGGAAGTAAAATGATGCTTGCTTCCAGGAATGAATTTGGAAGTATTTCTTCCCTTTTAATTTCATTGAAAATTCTGAAGAGTAATGGCAGTAGTTCTTCTCTAAGTGTCTGTAAATTTCAGCAGTAAATCCAGGAGCACCTGGGCTTTTCTTTGTTGATAAACTTTAATACATTTTCAGTTTCACTGATTGAAATTGGAGTGTCTAAAATGTTTTTAAATTCTTCGTTCAAATTTGGCAATTTGTAAGTATCTAGAAATCTGTCCATTTCTTCTGTGTTTACCATTTTGTTAGAGTACAGGTTATTGAAGTAGGTATTGACTACCCTCTGGATTTCTGTTGGATCTGTTTTGATGCTGCCTTTTTCATTCCTCATTGCATGGATCTGAGCCTTTTCTTTCCTCTTTTTGATAAGGTTATGTAATGGTTTATCAAATTTATTTATTTTTTCAAAAAAACCAACTCTTCAATTCTTTTTTTGTATCATTTTCTTAGCTTCCATTGCATTGATTTCTGCTCTACTCTTTATAATTTCCTCTCTTGTTCAAGCTTTGAGTTTTTCTTGCTCTTGTTCTTCTAGGAGTCTAAGATTCATCATTAGATTGTTTATTTGTGCTTGCTGTTTTCCTGATGTGGGCATTCAGTGCTATGAGTTTTCCCCATAGAACTGCTTTCATTGTGTCCCATAGATTCCTGCATATTGTATTAGCATCTTCATTTATTTGTAAAAACTGTTTGATTTCCTCTTTAATTTCCTCAGTAATCCATTGATTGTTTAGGAGAGTGTTGTTCAATTCCCATGTGTTTGTGAAGTTCCTATGGTTTTTTTATGCTATTGATCTGCAGATTGTTTGCAGTGTGATCTGATAACATACAAGGAATAACCTTGATTCTTTTACATTTATTCAAACCTTTAATGTGAGCTATAATGTGATCTATCTTGGAGAATGACCCATGTGCAGCTGAAAAGAATGTATATTTTGATTTTCTGGGGTGGAACACTGTATAGACATCTATTAAGCCCATGTGTTCTGTTCTAACATTTCATTGTTGATTTTTTGCCTAGATGATCTGTCTCTTTGTGATAGTGGGGTATTTAGATCCACCACTACAATTGTATTTGTGCTTATTTGGTTTTCCATGCTACTTAATATTTGTTTTATGTACTTGGGGCATTTATATTTGGTGCATATATGTTTATGATTGTCATCTCTTTCTCTTAAATTGTTTCCTTTAAATGTGCTGTTGTAGCCTTGTTTGTCTCTTTAAGTCAGTTTTGATTGAAATTTATTTTGTCTGCAAGTAAGATTGCTACCCCTGCCTTTTTCTGGGCTCCTCTCACATGGAGAATTGTTTTCCACCCTTTCACTTTTGGTCTATGGGCTTCTTTTCGCACTAGGTGTGTTTCTTTTATACAACATATTGTTGGATTTTGCTTTTAATGCATTCTCCCAGTCTATTTCTCTTGATTGGTGAATTGCACCTATTGACATTGATGGTTATAACTGATATGTACTGACTTATTATTGTCATATTATTGTCCTTTTGTTGATTCTTTTTAATTTTTTGCCCCCTCCTTTTAGTTTCTTGCTTAGAATATTTGATTTGCTCTGTTGGGCCTCATCGTGTTGTGACCTTCATTGTCTTTTGCTAGGATTTTGTTTAAAATTCCTTGCAGTTCTGATTTGGTATTCATGAAGTTTCTTAGGTGTTATTTGTTATGGAAGTGTCTTATTTCCCTATCTATTCTAAAGAGAACTTTGCAGGATATATCAGTCTATGTTGGAGGTTGTTTTCTTTCAGAACTTGAAATACCTAACTCCAGGCTCTCCTTGACCTGAGGGTTTGTGTTGAAAAATTTGCTATGATTCTGATGGGCTTTCCTTTGCATGTGACTTGTTTCTTTTTTCTTACCACTTGTAGTATTTTGTTCTTCTGTTCGGTTTCTGGGATCTTGATTATATGTCTAGATGTAGATTTTTTTATCATGGATAATTGGAGTCCTATATGCCTGAATTATCTGTATGTCATATTCTTCCCTTCTGTTTGGGAAGTTTTCTGTCATTAATTTTGTGAACAGGTTTTTTAAGTCATTTGCATTTTTTCCTGCTATTTCATGGATTCCTTTCAGTCTTATGTTATTTTTCTTTGCATCATCTAGGAGTTGTTGGATCAATTTCTCATGATCCCTTACTGTTTTTAAGAGATCTCTCTTTTCACAGTAACTGTCTGCAATCCTATCTTCTATATCTCAGATTCTGTATTCACATTCTATTATTCTGTTTGCATACACTTTCAGCGGAGTTTTTAATCCCCTGGATATGTGTTTGAATCTATTTAATGGATTCCATTTCTTTCCTATACTGGTTGTTCATTGTTTCCATTTCTTTCTTATGCTTGTCCTTCACTGCTTGTATCATTGTCCTGACCTCATCTATTTTTTTGTTAGTTTCTGTTCTAGAGTTTCTAATCATCACTTTCATTTTGCTCACCATTTCTGTGGTTATCTGGGAAATTATTTCTGTTTTGAATTTTTCAAGAGCCTGATTGTTCTGGTTCTCTTACTTCCTTTTCTGTGAGTTCTGAGTGTCTTTGTGTTTCACTATCAGACTTTTCATCCTCCTTTGCCCTACTCTTTGCCTTTGGTGAACTGGAAGTCTGTCTTTGTGTCTTGCTTAGTGTTTTCTCATTTTTATTTTTGCTGTTGAGTTTTCTTTGATTCAATCTCTGGGTCATTAAATCAATGATATCATTGCATTTTCACTTTTAATTCTCTAATTACATTGTCATTTTCACAAAATCAGAGAAAACAACTCGTCAGATCAATCCCTATCCTTTATCCCAATCAAAACAATCAGCAACACACTGGAATCAATCACTACTTGTAAATTGACCACTTGTGGTAGTCATTAGTCTATCACCTTTAATTCATGTGCATTAAATTAAAATCAAGAAGCAGCCCCCAAATTTTTTCTTTTTAAAACTTTTTCTTATTCCCTCTCTCTCTCTCTCTCTCTCTCTGCTTGATATCCATTACTTTTCCTTTTTTTCCTGCTCCTATCTGAATTTTAATTTATTTTCTTTTTTTCATTTTCTTCTCTCAATTTCTATTCATTTTAATAGGAAGTGATTATAATCCCTAGCCTTTCCATTGCTGTTTGTTTTCTTCATTTTGGGGATGAAACTTGGGACCTTGCACTTGCAAGGCTGGTGGCAAAACTACTGAACTAAATCCCCAGCTTCTGAGTTTGTTTTCTTCTTGGGTATATTTTGTTCTTTCTCCTCTGCCCTTCTACATCTCCCTCCACTTTGTGTGATCTTCCTGTGTGCTTTGATCTCACTTCTAACATTTCTCTGTCCTTTGTATCTATCTGTCCCTCTCCAAATCCTAAATCCCCACCCTAACGTGTAAAGTTGCTGTTTGAAGAGTTTATTCACTATAAGCATATTTTGGGTTGATCCTTGATTTTTATTTAATTCATAGAGTTAAAGATGATAGAGTAATAACTACCTTAAATTGCATTTTCTAAGCTGTGCTTGAGGTTATTTTGCTGCTGGTTGCATGAATTGGGCTAAGGTGTTGTGATTGATCTAATCAGTTGTCTTCCCTGGTATAATGAAAATGAGATTGTCTCAGAAGTATTACAGACTCAAAACCTAAGGACCAGCTATATCTGGAAGAGCAACGAATTAAACCTGGAATTAAATGAATGACAGTATTAATGACAAAGGTAAATAAAGGCATTTAAACAAGACATAAACACAGGCTTCCACCCCACCAAAGATAAACTCTGAGGGAAATGAGGTGAGAAAGTCTGACAGTCAACCATCTGAACACCCTAAACCAAAAGAACAGGAAGATAAAAAAACACAAAAATTAGGCTCCAGAAAAATTGAAAAGAGAAGTAATTTCCCAGATAACCAGAAAGATGGTGAGAAAAATGAAAGACATTATTAGAGATTTTATAAGAGAAACAGACAAAAAGAAATACATGTGCTCAGGACCATGATAGAAGCCAGGAAGGCCCAGCATAGGAAAGAAATGGAATCCATGAAATAGACTCAACAGATATCCAGGAAATCTGGATAAAATAAATAGAATAAAAATTCTATTGAAAGCATTCACAGCAGGATCAAAAATTATGAAGATAGAATTTAAAATATAGAAGATAGGATTGCAGTCAGTGACCTTAAAAGGAAAATCTCTTAAAAATAGTAGAGATCATGAGAAATCAATCCAACAACTCCTAGATCATATGAAGAAAAATAATATAATACTGATAGGAATTCACTTAGTAGCAGGAGAAAGTACAAGTGACTCAAAAAATACTATTTACAAAGTTAATGACAAAAAACTTCCCAAAGAGAGGTGAATAATTTGACATACAGATAATTGAGGCATATAGGACTCCAACTATCCATGATCAAGAAATTTGTACACCTAGACATAATAATCAAGATGGCAGAAACCCAATCAAAGAAAAAAATACTACAAACAATTAGATAAAAGAAACAAATCACATGGAAAGTAAAGCCCATCAGAATCACAGCAGAATTTTCAACACACACCCTCAGGTCAAGGAGAGCCTGGAGTGAGGTACTTCAAATCCAAAAAAAAAAAAAAAAAAAAACAACCTCTAACTTGAATTGATGTATCCTGAAAAACCTTCAAAATTGATGTGAAAGTGTGATACTTCTATGACAAAGAACACCTGAGAAATATCATGAACACCAAACCAGCACTCAAATCACTTTTGAACAATATCCTGGAAAAATAAAATGAAGACAACAACTCTATAAGAGCCAACAGAGAAAATATAGCAGTCAAGAAATTAAAAGGAAAGAGGTAAAAATAGAAAACAAAAGAACCAACAAAAGGAAAATAATATGATATTGGAAAGTCAAATCAAAACAGTTATAACCACAAATGTGAATGGCTTCAACTCACCATTCAAAAGAAGTAGGCTGGCAGAAAGGATTAAGAAGCAAAATCCACCAATATGCTCTATACAAAAAAACAAACAAACAAACAAACAAACAAAAAAAAACCACAGTCCACAAAGAAATTCACAGACTGAGAGTGAAAAGGTGGAAAACAGTTCTCCATGTTACAGAAGCATGGATTAAAAACAGGGTTAGCTATCTCATTTTCAGACAGAATAGATTTCAAACCAGAACTAATTAAGAGAGACAAAGAAGGCTACTATATCCTTCAAAGGGAACAATACAAGAGGGAGAAATGACTATCATAACTATATATGCAGTGAATACTAATACACCCAATAATACAAAACAAATATTAATGGATATGAAAAATGAAATAAGAATGAATACAACTGTAGTAGCATACCTCAATACTGCACTGACAGACAGATCATCTAGACAAAAAAATCAACAATAAAATAACAGAACTGAAGCAAGTCTTAGAACAAATGGATTGAATACATTCTACAGAGTGTTTGACCCCCAAAAAATCAGAATATACATTATTTTTGGCAGCACATGAATCATTCCCCAAAATATACCACATGATTGCTCATAAAACATGCTTAAGTCAATGCAAAGGAATTGAACTTATCCCCTGTATATTCAGATGGACATCAATAGCCTAAGAAACCACAAAAACTTCACAAACACATGGAAATTATATAAAATCCTGATGATCAAACATTTGAAATTAAACAAGAAATTAGTCAGTCTCTACCATTTAATGATAAAGCCAATACAACATACAGGAATGTATGGGTTACAAGGAAAGCAGTTGTATGAGGGAAATTCATAGCAGTAAATGCCAATACTGGGAAAACAGAGTGAACTCAAATAAACAACCTAATGTTTAACCCTAAGCTCCTAGAAAAAGAAGATACAAGACAAACCAACAGCCCCTACAAGGGAACAAATCATAAAGATCAGAGCAGAAATTAATGCAATGGACACTAAGAAAACTATAGAAACAATCAATGAATTGAAGAGTTTGTTTTGAAAGAATAAATAAAATTGATAAACCCTTAGGCAAACCTTATCAAAAAAAGGGAAAAGAAGGCTCAAACTCATGCACTTAGGAGTAAAAAGGGTGAAATGACAACACACCCATCAGAATTCCAGAGGATCATCAGTACCTATTATGAAAATCTATGCTCTAATAAAATGGAAAATACAGAACAAATGAACAGATTCCTAGATACATATGAAATTCCAAAGTTGAACGAAGAAGATACAAAAAGTCTAAACACATCCATTATATTCAGTGAAATTGAAAATGTAATTAAAATATTACCAACAAAGAAAAGCCCAGGTCCTAGTGGCTTCACTGTTGAATTCTACAAGTCATTTAGAGAACTATTACCACTACTCATTAAATTGTTCAATTAAACTAAAAGGAAAGCAATACTTTCAAATACTTTCAAATACTTTCAAATTTCTGGAAGCAAGTATTACTTTGATTCAAAAACCAGGGGAAACCCCAACAATAAAAGAGAAGTACAGGCCAAAAAAACATAGATGAAAAAATCCTCAATAAGGTACTGGCAAACAGAATACAGAACATCATCAAGATTACACACGCAGACCAAGTCTAATTTATCACAGGCATGCAAGGATGGCTCAACATACATAAATCAATAAATGTAATACACTATATCAACAGAGTCAAGTATCATCTCAATAGATGCAGAAAAAACATGCAACAAAATTCAACACCCATTCAAGATAAAAACCGTACATTAAATTGGAATAGATGGTTTTTATGTCATCCTAATAAATCTATCCATGAAAAATCAACAGCCAATACCATTTTTTCCTTGGATATATAACCAAACATGCAATTTATTTCTGTTTCATTATTCACATTATACACATAGGATGAAGATAATTTTGAAAATATTTTTATTGTCCATGTATTTTGACTGTTACACCTCATAATTAGCCAATATCATTCTAAATGGTCAAAAACTGAAAATCTTCATGCTAAACCAGGAACAAGATGAGTATATCCACTATCACCACTATCACCACTCAACATAGTTCTAGAAACAATAGCCACAGCAATCAGACATGAGTAAGAAATAGAAGGAATAATGATAGGAAAGGAAAAAGGTAAAATGTATTTGATGATGATATGATGTTCTACCTTGAAGACCAAAAAAACAACAACAACAACAACTCTGCCAAAAGACAGTTAGACTTAATTGACAGATTCAGTACAGTAACCATATACAAAGTCAACCTTCAAAAATAAGTAACCATCTTGTACACAAATAACAGACTCACTCTTAGAGAAATTAGAGAAACAATTCCTTTCACAATAACATCCAAAAGAATGAAATATCTATGAATCAATCTTATGAAGGAAACAAAAGACCTCTACACTGAGTATTACAGCACTGTGAAAAAAGAGACAGAAGAGGATATAAGACAATGTAAAGACATCAAAGATTTCCTTTCACAATAGCATCCAAAACATTTGAAAAATCAAGAAATCAACCTAACTGAAGAAAAAAGACCTGTACTCTGAAAACTACAATACTCTGAAAAACTAGATCAAAAAATATATCAGAAAATGGAGACATTCCTTGCTGTTGAGTAGGACAAAGAACCAACATAGTGAAAATGGACATACTGCCAAAACTGCTATCTACATTCAATGCAATCCCAATTAAAATTATAGCAGCATACTTCATAAACCTTGAGAAAAAAATCCAAAAATTCATTTGGAATCAGAAGAGACTTAGAATATCAAAAACATACTAGGCAAGAGAGACATGGCAAGGGGCATCACAAGCCCCAACTTGAAGTTATCCACAAAGTGTCTGTGATAAAAACAGCATGGTACTCAATTAAAGCTGAAAAAAAGATTTAAAAAAAATCTCAAAAGACTGATGAAGAAACAGCCCCAAGGATCAATGGAATACAATAGAAGATGGAGAAACAATACCAGACACAATCAGCTACCTTAGCCTTGACAAAGTAGTCAAATATCCTCACTGGAAGAAAGACAGACTCTTTAATAAACTAAAATACAAGTGGATTAAAGATCTAAATATCAAAACAGAAAAACTAAACTTATTAGAAAGTAAATTTGGTAGAATTCTTAAAGACATTGGCATAGGAGAAGACTTTATGAAGAAATCCTCAGCATCACAAGAACTTGGACAAGGAATCAACAACTAGTATCTCATTGCATTAAAAAGTTTTTGCAGTGCAAGAGAATTCAGCAATAGTGCTAAGACACAACCTATGGTGTCGGAAAAATATTTTACCAGCTACTCCTCTGACAAAGATAGAATAAG